>NC_090740.1:12887398-12902398 GCF_036898095.1 Palaemon carinicauda | reverse complement strand
GATTGTACTGGCCTATGTGGTATCGTCTCTGTCTGGTGTTCGCCAGACTTGGGTTTGAGACTCGCTCAAACCCTTTAGCTCCTTTGGTCGCTACAACCTCACCACCCTTGTGAGCTAAGGGGTTTTGGGGAAGCCTATAGATCTATCTGCTTAGTCATCAGCACCCATTGCCTATCCCCCCTTGGTCCTAGCTTGGGCGGAGATGGGGCTTGGGTTCTGATCATATATATATATATATATATATATATATATATATATATATATATATATACATATATATATATATATATATATATACATATATATATGTATATATATACATACATACATATATATATATATATATATATATATATGTCAGTCTCTAGGGCATTGTCCTGCTTGATAGTGTAATGTTACTATCCCTTGCCTCTGCCATTCATAAGCGGCCTTTAAGCTTTTAGATAATTTAGATGGCTCACTGAACTGGCATCTCTCTATAGGGTTTTTAAAACCACTATCATTAGATTTATGTGTGTAACTATCCATATATATAGATACCTTTATCAACACTCATATATTTCTCTTTGACTATATTGTTAATTCCATTAAGGTATTACTTGCGTAGCTTAAACTGTAAAAAAAATGCCTGAAAGCGTTTTATGAATCAATTATCTTGAGTTACTTAAACAGAATTCAATAGATATTGCAAAAATATGGTATAGGTAATAGGTTTATGATTCATCATCATCATCATCATCATCATCAA
Organism: Palaemon carinicauda; assembly: GCF_036898095.1. Taxonomy (NCBI): domain Eukaryota; kingdom Metazoa; phylum Arthropoda; class Malacostraca; order Decapoda; family Palaemonidae; genus Palaemon; species Palaemon carinicauda. The sequence continues at coordinate 12,901,650 of NC_090740.1, read as the reverse complement.
TATTATTATTATTATTATTATTATTATTATTATTATTATTATTATTATTATTATTATTATTACTACTACTACTACTACTACTACTACTACTACTACTACTACTTGCTAAGCTATAACCCTAGTTGGAAAAGCAAGATGTTATAAGTCTAAGGGCTCCAGCATGGAAAAATAGCCCTGTGAGGAAAGAAAACTAGGAAATAATTAAACTAAAAAAGAAGTAAAAAACAATAGAAATAAACAAATTTAAGAAATGTAACAATAAACTAAATCTTCCACATATTGTATAAACTATAAAATCTGGTAAGATTTGGGACCATCAAGAAAAATTCCTATGAATAGAATTTAAAAGGAAATCTAAATGTTTCTCGAAAGAGAAAATTCTTTTGTGCTGAACAATTCAAACACGTTTTCATGGGGTTCTGAGTGACTTATTTTTCATTTCTCTCAAAATAATTTTAAAATCATAATGGTTTTTGTGAAATATTTTAGTGCTTATTTCGTTAATAGTTTGAAGGTATTATATTAGCTTTAGAGTTTTGCTAAATTTAACCAATTTGATTAACTGGATAATTTACATTTTGAGTTAAGCTGTTTTATTCAGTAATATTAATCTGGAATATCTTTATAAATTGCATTTAATAATTAAGGTTTGCTAAAGTATTTAAAGAATCGTACAATGATCGTAATACTACTACTACTACTACTACTACTACTACTACTACTACTACTACTACTACTACTACTACTACTAATATTAGTAGTAGTAGTAGTAGTAGTAGTAGTAGTAGTAGTAGTAGTAGTAGTAGTAGTAGTAAATAAAATAATGATAACAATATATAATAAAGAGCAAGTGTCTTACTACATATATTAATATATAAATATATGTTTATATTTCTTTCCTGTCACGCTCAGAGGTGAAAGAGAGTAGTCATACCCTGGTGAGAGCGAATACCCCTCGGAAACTACACTCTTCCACAAATTAACGAACCATCGGAATATAGTTAGGAAAGGCAGAGGTGCTGGGATGGGTTGTGCGCGTGCGCATATCAATCCAAATATCTAGACGCAGTTTTTGACGGGTCGGGTACATTAATAATAATAATGATAACAATAATAACAATACTAAATATGATTCCATAGCCCTGGGAAATCAGGATAAATTAAATGTGGTGTTAAAGATTTTAGCAACCCCTAGAAGACTTCTAGAAATAAGCTACAGAAAAAAGGAAGTCTTTAAGGCGTTCCTGGGTTTAACGGCTTTTAGTGTCCTCGTAAATAACTTGCGTCTTCCTTGGGACGATATAATGAGTTCCCTGGAGGGTTGAGGGTTTAGGCGCACCTCTGCGAAGTGTAGCAGGGAAAAAAACGGAAAATTAGGAATTTGATTTCCTAAACGGCCATTTAGAATGGTAAATGTGGCTATATATTACTAGAATGATGAGAAATTATTTTTAGATCAACCTGTAAGAAGTAATTTTGGAGATTTCCGAAGTGTAGCAGGAAAAAAAAAACTGAAAATAAGGAATTTGATTTCCGAAAAGGCCATTTAGAATGTTAAGTGTGGTGAGATATTAATAGAATGATGAGAAATAATTATTAGATGAACCTGTAAGATGTGGTTTTGAAGATTTTTGAAGTTTAATAGGGAAAATGCAGAAAATCAGGAATTTTATTTCTTAAAAGGCCATCTAGAATGTTAAATGTGGCGATATATTAATAGAATGATGAGAAATCATTATAAGATCAGCTTTTATAATGTAGTTTTGAAGACTTCCAAAGTGTAGCCTAGAAAACATAATTAGGAATTTGATATCCTAAAATGTCATTTGAAATAATAAATGTGACGATATAAGGAGAAATAGTTATTAGATCAACTTGTAAAGGGTAGTTATGTTGATTTGAGAATTTGAAGTAGGATATCATGGGGATCCATTTATTCACATAGACAAACATTCATCTCATAAATTAATCTGAAAAGTAGCTACTGAATTACAGTGCAGTAGCTAACCCCTTGAGTGAAGGAGAATTTGTCAAAAACCTGGTGAAAAAAAAAAAATTCAGAAATGGAAGGAATTTATGGTTTTGCATGAAATATTTCTAATCTTGAAAAACGGTGACTAAAAGGCATGCAATTAAAGATTAGAAAATGATGAAATAAGAAGAATGGCAGGTGAAGTAAAGATTACAGAGATGAATTGTGTCACGGCTAAGATGGTTTGGGCACGTGTTAGAGATTGATGGTGAGAAGGGAGTGAGGAGGGCTTGGAAGGAAGCTTTTAGGGGAAGGGAAGATCGAGAGAGAAGCAGAGAATTAGATGGTGAGGTAAGGTGAAGGATGGTATGGAGCTTTCATCTTCTTAAAGAGCAAAGCCTTCACCATGTTAAAAGTATGGTGAAGGCTTTGTTCTATACCTTTAAAACAAAGCCTTCACCTTACTTTTAAGTTAGAGAACATTTCGAATAACCTCCCTCCGATATTAGGAAACTTATATAGTATTTAAATTGATTAATTGGTTACATTAGGAGTAAGATTACTCCAATCAGCAATATAATTTTGAATAATAGGATGCATATTCTGCTCTACTAAACAACTTTCTTTATCAGGCTTAAGCCCGCGGAAACATTCGATATAACTAAATTTAAATGAGTTATAATTATAAGATCATAAATATTTTCTTTTACTGGGATAAATTTAAGGGTTATGGTGGCCGATGTGGCAACGTCTCTGACTGGTGAACGCCAGACTGGGGTTCGAGTACCGCTCAAACTCGTTGGTTTCTTTGATCGCTGCAACCTCACCATCATGTGAACAAATAATGGAGGGTTTTGGGGAGCCTATAGGTCTATCTGCTGAGTCATCAGCACCCTTTACCTGACCCTCCTTGGTCTTAGCTTGGTTGGAGAGGGGGCCTAGGCGCTGATCATATGTATATATGGTCAATCTCTAGGGCATTGTCTTCCTCGATAGGGCAATGTCACTGTCCCTTGCCCCTGCCATCCTTGAGCGACCTTTAAATCCTTAGGCCTTTAAAATAGTGCATCCTCATATCACCCGTTTTATATTAACAAATATTTGATAATTAATAATCATATAAAACTAACTCTACATGCTTTTTATATAACCATGCACCAGATGGGTAATTCGTATACGGATTGTTTTATGATAAAAGTACAGCATCCTTCTTTGGAGGTCTATTTGAAACACTTGTTTCCTAGTAGGGAAGATTTTCTTCCATACCTGATTAGCTCCAGAGGGAAAAAGATTCAATTTTACTCTTATATAGCTCTTTATATTTCCTTATATTTAAGTATGAGGTATGAGGTTTATATAAATCAGGTCTCTCTCTCTCTCTCTCTCTCTCTCTCTCTCTCTCTCTCTCTCTCTCTTACATTATATCATATTTATTGCTAATTTCCTTTCAAGTAATAGTTTTAAACATTTGAAAGTTAACAAACTTTAAAAATCTTAATAATAATAATCATTTTAATAACAATTTCAACTTTAATAATTTTGATAATGTTAATAATAATAATTGTATAAATATTAAATTTTGATAATCTGATATATATTGATAATTCTCATAATTTCAATTATCTAATAATAAAAATAATATTTATAATAAAAATCATTCAAATATTATTTATAATCATTCTAATATTAATAATTCTAATGATAATGATTTTAATAATTTCAGTTATTCATTTATATTACGTTAAACTATATTTATTTTTCACTTTGAAATTATTCTAAACAATTAATAATAATTTTATCACTGAATACCAAAATAGTTTCAATTATTCGTTTATATCACGTTTAACTATATGTATTTTCCCCTTTGAAATTATTCTAAACAATGAATAATGAATTTAAAACTGAATATAAAAAAAAAACTTTTAAGCACATAAATATACAAATACTCTTTCTTCTCTTGACCTTATCCAGGTGGTTTACGTCCCTCTCCATTATTTCTATCATTTTGAGTCACTAATCAGCTTAGTTTAAGTCCCATCTCATATTCGTCCAAAATCCCTCCTATCCTCAAGGGACCACTTTGCAAAGGACCACCTCTTCTTAAGGGTCTCTCTCTCTCTCTCTCTCTCTCTCTCTCTCTCTCTCTCTCTCTCTCTCTCTCTCTCTCTCTCTCTCTCTCTCTCTCTGTAGCCTGCTACGAAGTACTCATTAAAGCTGAGCTTCGTCGTTCACCACTTTCTGGTTAATACATTCTATGGTGTACTTTTCTGAGTTTCTAAAAAGAGGGGAGTTTTACGAACTATTTACTTTTCATTTTGCGTATAAAAGGAGAGTGAGTTTTTGGAACACATTTGAGAGGGACTCGGTGTTCTTTACAATTTTAAGGAAAAAGAAATCATGAACACACCTTCAATTGACTACGGTGTGTCAGATAAAGAAAAATCAAGATTTTCTATTTTCCGGCCAAAAAAAAAAGAATAAATAAATAAATGAATACATTTTGAAGGTATATGCATCATCATCATCAGCCGTTACTGGTCCACTTTAGAACAAAGGCCTCAGAAATTTCCTTCCACTTGCGTCTATTTATGGTCTTTGTGTGCCAGTCCATATCCGCAAACTTTCTTAGTTCGTGAATCCATCGTCATATCTCTCTTCCCCTGCTTCTATTACAATCTCTAGGGACTCATTCTGTTATTCATAATATCTATCTGTTGTCTGTAATTCCTATTATATGTCCTGTCCATGTCCATTCTTTTTCGTACATGTTGCTAGAATATCCTTTATATTAATTGACTCTCGTATCCATGTTACTCTTTTAGTGTTATTCCCAACATTATTTTTTCCATTGCTCTTTGTGTTGTAACTAGCTTATGTTCTAAGGCTTAAGTAGGGCTTCAAGTTTCTGATGCATAAGTTAATACTAGTAGGACCATCACATTAAAAGTTTTTCTTTTTAGAGAAAGTGGGCAATTTACTTTTCATAAACTCATTTTGTTTACCAAATGCTCTCCATCACATGCTTATCCTTCATTTGATTTTAGTCTCCTGTCCTGGGGAAACACTTACTGTATATTCTATTTACGTATATTCACTAACAATCTCTAGCGTTTCTCCATAACTCTTATTTCTTGTCTCTCTCAATTTCACTGAACATTATTTTAGTTTTACTCATATTCATTATCAGTTTTACATTTCTACTTTCTCTATTCAAAACTTCTATCGTCTTTTGTTAGCCATCCCGTGATTCACTAAACACAACTATGTCATCTGTAAATCTTAAGTTGATAAGATATTCCCCATTACTATTAATTCCCACTTTTTCCCAATCTTAATTCTTATAAGCTTCATCTGGGCATGCTGTGGATAATTTAAGAGAGATAGCGTCTCCTTTCTCAAAAGAAATTTTCTCACTATCTTTATGTACCTTTAAGATTGCTGTACTTCCTGTATAGAAATCTTCAAGTGTTCTAATAAGATGATTCTTCAATTCATTGTTTTTGAACGGTTTTCATTACTGCTGAGGTTTTGACAGAATCAAAAGCTTTCTCATAGTCTATTAATGACATACATAGTAGTTTCTCATACTCTGTTAATTTTTCCATTGGTTAGTTAATTTCATGGATATGCCAGTTATTGAATACCCACTTCTAAAGGCTGCCTGCTCTCTTGGTTGATTAAAGTCTATTAGTCTTTCTAATCGGCCTAATATTATCTTTGTAAATATCTTATATATTACAGAGAGTAAACTTGTTGGGCGTAATATATATATATATATATATATATATATATATATATATATATATATATATATATATATATATATATATATATATATATATACATATATGATTAAAAAAAAATATATATATATATATATATATATATATATATATATATATATATATATGTACATATATATACATACATACATATATATATGTATATATATATATATATATATATATATATATATATAAAATATATAAATATATATATATGTATATATATATGTATATATATGTATATTCAAAACAGGAGCAAAAATGTAAAAATGTATTATTAATATAATATAGTGTCTCAGTAATATTACGGTTGCCACCCAGATGCCCATGTCCCCTCCTCTTGAATCTCTCACAATCTATCAAAAAACAACTACTGTAAATATAACGAGATCCATATAATTGATCCAACAATACAAATATAAAATCAGACCACATTACTCTTAGAAACCTCACTTCAGATAAATATAAATGGTTTAAACCTTGCTAAGAATATGCCGTCATGAACATGAACTCGGATAATGCATAAAAATGTCTCTAAAAATAGAATAATGGTAGTAAGAAATATATAAGTAACGAGATTAATTTTTTTCGGGACTAGTGATATGGACGTCGAGAAAAATTACTTTCATATCTCAATTGCTGTGTGCTAACAAAATGTTGAGACCAACCTCAAAGTAACCAGACGTCTTAATGTGCCTGAAGAGTTCGCTGTAGATGTTAGATCCTCTTGCCTACCTGAGCAGCTGTAGAGTACCGGGAATAACAGACGGCGGTGCCAGTTTAGTATGTGGCCTACCTTTCGAATATGGTCTACGAAATTCTATCTGTTTTAGTATGTGGCCTAGCCTAACCTAACCTTACCTTACCTCACCTTACCTTACCTTACCTTACCTAACCTAACCTAACCTAACCTAGCCTAACAACACAGGTAGGCCACATACTAAATCAGAATAAAAAAGGTAGGCCACATACTAAATCAGAATGAAAAAGGTAGGCCACATACTAAACCAGAATAAAAAAGTTAAGCCACATACTAAATCAGAATTAAAAAAAAAGGTAGGCCACATACTAAACCAGAATAAAAAAGGTACTAAACCAGAATAAAAAAGGTAGGCCACATACTAAACCAGAATAAAAAAAAGGTAGGCCACATACTAAACCAGAATAAAAAAGGTAGGCACCCAGACGGCCATAACTTGCAAAGGGCGTAGAACATTGCCGCCTGCTGCTGCTCCGTGGTTCAGCAATGTGCACTTCTTATTTTCTTCCATATTAGCAAAAAATAATATCCCTCTAAAAACTCACTGTAAAAGTTTCTATAATAGTTTCCATAATTAAACACTAGCCGTGGTAAGGAGGGTGGTGAGTTGTTGGCGGGTGGGAAACAAATAAACCTCAAAGAAAACTCAAAGTCGAAATTTTACTTTAATTTCTTGAATGGGTCAACAGTTGTTTATATGACCAAAATATTGTGAAGCTAAATCTGTAATTGTCAGCACACAACTTACGTTATCATTGAGGACTACTTATAATTACTAAACAAATTTCAGATATCTTTTTAAGTAAGAAAAAATAAGAAACAAATCAGATATATTTCAGCTAGTTTCTACATATAAACATACGTATATATATATATATACATATATATATACAATATATATATATACATATATATATGCATATATATATATATATATATACATACATATATATGTGTGTGAGCGCTTGTGTGTGGCATATATGTGAGCACCATTTATAGTTTCCATCCCTCTATAGAAGACAAGGCCAAAAGTACAGCTTGATTTCAAATATGTTTTACAAATATATATTGATCTGGAGACTATTATATTCAATAGGTCTCTTGAGTGATTAAAAGATTCAGTTAAGATTAAAACAAGAAACAAAAGGAAATAGGAAAAAAAAGAATTTTTAATATATGATGCAGGATGCAATAGATCCTCATGAATAAAAATTAAACATTTATCAATTCACGTCAAACATCATTCAAAGAAACGCGATATTAAAACAGTAAAAGGCCGACTATATTTCAGAGAGAGAGAGAGAGAGAGAGAGAGGGAGAGAGAGAGAGAGAGAGAGAGAGAGAGAGAGAGAGAGAGAGATAGAGAGAGCGGTACCACGTAATTAGAAGTCTCAGATGACAAGACCTAATTCATACTCGGAGAACTGGTATTCCCAGTAGTCTACCAGTAATGTATATATCGTTCCTCATTTCTTTCGTCTCATTTTTCCTCCATTTTTTGTAATGTTGGTAAGCGAACAAAGTAGCTTTATTTTCTCATGTTTCGTTGCTATTTTTGGAATAACATTGTTCTCTCTCAAACAAATACACAGACACATGACTTTAAAAATATCTGCTGGAATGTGGATGGCCGATGTGGTAACGTTCTTGAATGGTGAATGCCAGACTGGGGTTCTAGTCTTGCTCAAACTCATTAGTTTCTTCGGTCACTGCAACCTCAACATCCTTTTTAGCTAATGATGGGCGGTTTGGGGGAGCCTAAAGGTTTATCTGCAGGGTCCTAGCTTGGGTGTAGAAGGGGCTTGGGCGCTGAACATATGGTCCGTCTCTAGGGCATTGTCCTGCTTGATAGGGCAATGTCATTCTCCCTTGCCTCTGCCATTCATGATCGGCCTTTAAACCCTTAAACCTATGAATGATTTAGCAGAGATGGAGCTTACCTGTCTAACACGATTCTGAACCATATTTTTTTCACTATGTGTAGTTTTAAAATTCCTTTACTTTTAATATAGATATCTTCATGTGCTCTAACATAACATTCCTTTGATCAACTATAATTTGCTGTTTAAAATTATATGTAGAATGACAGATCAACGGATTTTTATTGCAAGAAAATAAGTTTTTCTACTCGCCCTAAATACCTCCAAGTATTCTAGAAAAAAATAAAACTTCAAAGTTGCGCATTATTCCTTACTCAAAAAAAAAAAAAAAAAAAAAACACTTTCTGGAAACCCTGGCTTAGATCCAAATTATCTTTAAACATTTATAAAAAAAATAGCCTCTGTATTTGGCATTGCGTCGTCTAAACTCAGGAAAGGCTTAGAATTAATCTGTTATATAAGTCTCTTTCCTACGCAGTAAAAATGCAGATTTAAATTCTTATCTTCTAATACATTTCACTAATTATTATCCGTATTTATTCAGTGGCATCTCATATCTTATATGATTCGCATTTGCATCAATCCTGAAGCCATCCCTTACGCCCATGTAAAAACAAAACTAAAAAGAAAAAATAATAATCCTCAAAATGTTTACAAACCCTTATCCTGACAGCGAAAAAAAAAAATGTAACTTATAAAAAGCTCTTTAGAAACAAAGTGACTCTTTTCCTGATATATTTTCCCTTGTTGGAACCTTTGGGCATCATGCTTTTCCAACTAGGGTTATAGCCTAGCTTGTAATAATAATAATAATAATAATAATAATAATAATAATAATAATAATAATAATAATAATAATAATAACAACAACAACAACAGCAACAACAACAATTACAACAATAATAATAATATTAATAATAATAATAATAATAATGATGACAGCAACAACAACAACAAAAACAACAACAACAATAATAATAATAATAATAATAATAATAATAATAATAATAATAATAATAATAATAATAATAATATATTTACTTGAAGTCAGGTGTTTTGATTAGTTTCCATGTATGTTGATTCTAAACCCGAAGCCAATAATGCAAAATAAGATGAATAACCTAATTATAGACTTGTGATTGAATTCCGATAATAGTTCGATAGCACATTATCGTTGTTGTGATTGAATATAAGGAGGAAGATTATAATAATCATATCTTAATTGGAAAAATAAAAGACAATTGAGGTATAGGAATCATGCAATAGATTTCACAATTTTTCTTTTCTGAAATGCTAACGCATTTTTCAATAAAGTTAATTAAAAAAATATGGTTCACCAAAAGCATGATTTTTTAAAATTCTTTTTGGAGTATAAAAGAAATCCTATCTGCATTTTTCGCACTGTCAATGGCTCATAATTAAAGTCTCCCCCAATACAGAAAAAGAGAACCACATAGAAAACGGGATCCACCAGCTAAAAAGTACGATTTAGAATTATTGTGGAAGAGATATTTCAAAAGGACTGCTCTTTTTCCAGCATTCTATCCTGACGGATGAATAGAGATTAACGTAAAGCACGTGTGAATATTCTCTAATATTCACAGGGGAATGGAATACAGGATGAAATTAAACTCGCAGGTTTTTTAAAGCAGACCGATATTTAAAATTCCTGTGATTCAGCAAATGTTTCGAGTCTACCAAGATTTGAAACCGAAAAATATTTCAAGCATAGTAAAAGGTGATTTTCGAGACGGGTTTACTTGTTAATAGAGATATATTCCCTTCAATGACTGGGGTGGCCTGGTGGTACCGTCCTTGCCTGGTGATTGCCAGACTGGGGTTAGAGTCCCGCTCAAACTCGTTAGTTCCTTTGGTCGCTGCAACATCGCCATCTTTGTGAGCTAAGGACAGTGGTTTTGGGGGAGCTTATAGGTCTATCTGCTAAGTCATCAGCAGCCATTGCCTGGACCTCCTTGGTCCTAGCGTGGGTGGAGAGGGGACTTGGTTCTGATCATATGTAATATGGTCAGTCTCTAGGGCATTGTCCTGCTTGATATGGCAATGGCACTGTCCCTTGTCTCTGCCATTCATGAGCGGCCTTTGAACCTTTAAACATCCGAGCGTCCACACTCATAAACAGAAAAATGTCCTAACATCTGTAATTTCTTATTTATAGTTTTACCTTTCTTGATTGATTTAAATCTATCATATTTTCTCTATCAATTTATTACTCCATAGGGGTTTTCTTCAATGAGGCTTTAGTTACAAACACTATTGTAAAACTAAATCAAGTCGTCCTCATCAAATATGTTCGAAAAAAAATCTAAAGAATTATTAGTTGGCTAAATTTTGGACCACAATTAGTTCAGAGCTTCACAAATAGGTGAGCATATTTTCAATAGCTGTAAAGCGAAAATATTTACAGAAACATCGAAAATAAAACTGACTCGCTTATCATTGGCTGTTGTAATAAACCGTTAATTGATAGTGAATTTGTAAAAGCATAATGATGATCAATAAGCCTAGAGTGAAAATGTACATCAATGCTGAGGTACGAACTGTTTTTCTTCTCTGCATTACGACATGCAGTCTAATTAATTAATAATGAAAAATTAAAATAGAAATTTTAGGCCACATTCATTCGTCCAATAATATTGGTTTTTATCAGAAGTTTAGAATAAAATTATAAAAAAATTTTAGCTTTTCAATACAAAGTTTTGAATGAAAAGCGATTTTTCAAACAAGTTTTCAGAAAAAAAAAATTATCGATTAATACATAAACATGTTTTCGATAGAATTTGAAGGGTGATGGAAAACATTATCTGATGAAAATGAATAACTGTCTTCTTAAAAGCACTTACTACTGATCTTAAGACACAGGTGGCCTCAAATGAAAACATCTCAAGTAATGTTATATACACTCGACTGTTCAACATAGGCAAAACTTGTCTTTTACTTCGGTATATATTGAAGATGGTATTGGCAATACCCTTTAAACGTTTATACCAATTATCCTTCTGTCCTATTTACGTGATTTCTGTTTTTTATTTCAGTCGAAACTATGCTTCGTTTCAGATATTTTCCTTCCGAAAATTTTTACTTCTTCAATCAACTCCATGTCTTGTTGTATTATGTGTTCATTAATTCTTATTGAGAAGGATCATATAATTTTTTTTTTTTTATTTGAGACCTCGCATTCCTACTGTTTTTGTTGACATCTGTACTTCTTTGATTATTCCCCTACTTCACTTACAGAAAATAAAGTAGCTATAATCTATAATTAGTAGTATATCCACTATCATAACCAATATCTTCGGTCTAAATTTTATCTGTGATTTTGTACATAATTTTCCAATTTCGAAATTAATTGAAATTTTATTTTATTTTTGCTCTTAATGTTGCTCCCTACTTCCCAACAAACATATATCTGCATCTCCTTCAGTGACATTCCTATTTATCTTATATTGCATAATTATTTCTATCAGTTTTCGCCCTTCAATCATTTGTCTTTTGGAGTTCTATAGATTTTCACTATATATAAATTGCCTAATATTTTTTCTTTGGACGATTTGTTGCCCGAGAGGAACCTTTTTGTATGACGAGAAATAGAAATTATCTAAAATGATAGTTCGGCTGCAATGACCTTTGATGTCAAGATTCCAGAAAACTTTAAATCAATCAATCAATCAATCTAAAATGATAGAACAGACCATCATCTAAAAAGATATTCCTGAAGAAGTAAATTAGTTCAGAAAATAAGGATAAAAAATATACTTTAGAGTAAATTGTAGTAAATGTTAGAGAAGCTGTAAAATATCACTTGTTCACCCATGAGAGCTTGTATTTTAATTGATATACTATAAAAATTTTCAGGATATACTGAACCTTTGGTAACTTTATTCTAAGTATTTTGCCATCTTACAACATAAACTTTATATAATTGATGGCTTTCAAAAAATTCTGCGGAACCTGTAACACTGTTAAAAAACGCAATTTTAATCGGAAATTCTCAGTAATAATATACTGTTCTCAGCCGTATTTAGGTAAAGTGCAGGCGACCGTAATACACACACACACACACACACACACACACACACACACATATATATATATATATATATATATATATATATATATATATATATATATATATATATATATATACACGCACACTCACACATACACACACACACAAATATATATATATATATATATATATATATATATATATATATATATATATATATATATATATATATATATATATATATACTGTATATATATATATATATATATATATATATATATATATATATCACTACATCGTGATTTTAATGTTCTTCAAAATGTTATAAATAAAGTCTAATTTCGAATTCATCCTACCATGGATTCACAGATGCATACAGTACACTTAAATAAAAAAAGTAATTTTAATAGAAAAATCTCCGTAGTAATATACCGTTCTCAGCCGTATTTCAGTAAAATACAGGCGACCGTTATTTTACCCTACTTTGCTATTATCTTTTCCGTGTTGGTGACCGTAATATCACTCATTAACGTCAATATATCCGTTTTTTAAAACGGTAAATCTCTGGCAACCTTTATTCCAGGATTTTTGCCTTTTTTACGGCAAATTTTTAACAGTGTATATAAATCCTTATATTAGTGTCAAGGTTTCCTATCGGATAGGAAGTCAGTTTTTAATCATTATGATTTAAAAAATAAGAATATATAGAACCAGGCATTTACAATAATGGGTTTGTTTCATATGCTATTCTTTATGTAGAAAAAAAAATCGGAATTTTTTTTCGAAAACATCTGAAATCTATATCACCAATTAAAACACGTATTTTTATAAATTTAATTTCATTCACATTTTAAGTTCTACGTCAAGGTATTCTCCGGCTTCATTTAACCCGAAACTACCTTCAGCCTCATATGTTAAGAACAATTTTTCCTAACTTTAAACTACGATATATCTCCGAACTGAGAGATACTGCCTGAAACTTTTCTGGTAATTCGTTCTTCAAGTAAATTATGTTAAAACTCACAGAACTTTTTTATAAAAATATCTTATCCGAGTTTGACTAGTTTTTTCTAAATACATTCGAAGACACTTCATGAAGTAAAATTTTTAGTATTATTTTATCATTAAAAGTTAAAACATCTATCCGTAGGAGTTGAAAACTATTCACGTATGAAAAGACATAAGATAAAGTACAATGTATAATTGGTAAAGTTACTCTGAAGGTTTAAAGGCCGCTCATGAATGACAGAGGCAAGGGACAGGGATATTACCCTACCAAGCAGGACAGTGCCCTAGAGACTGTGCATATATACATATGATCAGCACCCAAGCCCCCTCTCCACCCAAGCTAGGACCAAGGAGTGTTAGGCAATGGCTGTTTTTGACTCAGCAGATAGACCTATATGCTTCCCCAAAACCCCAATGCTTAGCTCACAGGGATAGTGAGGTTGCAGCGACAAAAGTATCTAACGAGTTTGAGCGGGACTCGAACCCCAGTCTGCCGATCACCAGTCAGGGACGTTACTGAATACGCCACCACAACTCTTAGAGAGTATTCAGACGCTTGTGTCATAGAACAAAGTTTAGAAATGTGGGAGTTTATTTATGATAAAAAGGACAAAGTAATTAATCGGTGAACTAGATAATTAATAAGGATGAAAAAAAAGATTGTATATGTAATATAATTGATTAAAGTAAATTATCTCACATATCAAGGAAGTTCATTAAAACGTAATTGTTTCTTTTAAATGTATCCTCATGAAATACGCATTGAAATTATAATGGTCCTATTGAATGATATGGTGAGGAAAACCTAACTTGAACTCTA
>NC_090740.1:12864789-12866898 GCF_036898095.1 Palaemon carinicauda | reverse complement strand
TGAAATGAGTTTTTTGTAAGTGGGGGATATGAACTCACACGCTATATATATACACATATAATATATACACTCACAAACAGACATATATATATATATATATATATATATATATATATATATATATTTATATATATATATATATATATATATATATATATATATATATATATATATATAGGATAAATTTTGCCAGGGGGGGAGCCCCACCCTGCCAGCGGGAAGGGGGAGCCCCGCCGTGCCATCGGGAAGGTGGGAGCCCCGCCCTGCAAGTGAGAAGGTGAGAGCCCCGCTATGCCAGCGGGAAAAGGGGAGCCCCGCCCTGCCAATGGGATGGGGGGAGCCCTGCCCTTCCAGCGGGAAGGGGGAGCCCCGCCCTGCCAGCGGAAAGTGGGGAGCCCTACCCTGCCAGTGGGAAGGGGGGGATCCCCGCCCTGCCAGCGGGAAGGGGGGAGCCCTGCCCTGCCAGCGGGACGGGGGTAGACCCGCCCTGCCAGCAGGAAGGGCGGAGCCCTACAATGTCAGCGGGAAGAAGGGAGCCCCCGCCCGGCCAGCGGAAAGGTGGAAGCCCCGCCCTGTAGCGGGTAGGGGAGCCCCGCCCTACCAGCGGGAAGGGGGAGCCCAGCCCTGCCAGCGGGATGGTGGGAGCCCCTCCCTGCCAGTGGGAAGGGGGGAGCCCCGCCCTGCCCAGCGGGAAGGGGGGAGCCCCGCCCTTCAAGCGGGAAGGGGGAAGCCCCACCCTGTCAGCGGGAAGGGGGAGTCCCGCCCTGCCAGCAGGAGGGGGGGAGCCCCGCCATGCCAGCGGGAAGTGGGAAGTTGCACCCTGCCAGCGGGAAGGGGGGAGCCCCGCCTGCCAGCGGGAAAGGTGAGCCCCGCGCTGCTAGCGGGAAGGGGTGATCCCCGCTCTGCCAGCGGGAAAGGGGGGAGCCCCGCCCTGCCAGCGGAAAGGGGGGAGCCCCACCCGGCCAGCGGGAAGGGGGAGCCCCGCCCTGCCAGCGGGAAGGGGGGAGCCCACCTCTGCCAGCGGGAGGGTGGGAGTCCCGCCCTTCAAGCGGGAAGGGGGGAGCCCCGCCCTGCCAGCGGGAAGGAGGGAGCCCCCCCTGCCAGCGGGAAGGGGGGAGCCCCGCCCTGCCAGTGGGAAGGAGGGAGCCTCGCCCTGCCAGCGGGAAGGGGGGAGCCCCGCCCTGCCAGCAGGAAGGGGAGGGCCCCGCCCTGCCAGCAGGAAGGGGAGGGCCCCGCCCTGCCAGCAGGATGGGGGGAGCCCCGCCATGCCAGCGGAAGGGGGGAGCCCCGCCCCTGCCAGCGGGAAGGGGGGAGCCCCGCCCCTTCCAGCGGGATAGGGGGAGCCCCGCCCTGCCAGCGGGAAGGGGGGAGCCCCGCCCTGCCATCGGGAAGGGGGGAGCCCCGCCCTGCCAGCGGGAAGGGGGGAGCCCCGCCCTGCCAGCGGGAAGGGGGGAGCCCCCCCTGCCAGCGGGAAGGGGGGAGCCCCGCCTTGCCAGCGGGAAGGGGGAGCTCCGCCCAGCCAGCGGGAAGGGGGGAGCCCCGCTCTGCCAGTGGGAGGGGGAGACCCTCCGGGCTAGCAGGAGGGGGGCCAGCCCCGCCCAGCCAACAATAGAGATTTACTGCATCTAGCTTATTTTTAAAAAAACAAGAAGGGTGGAATGAGGAAAGCAGTCTTGAAGACTTCTTCTTTCTCTCTTTGAGGAAGAAGAAGTCTTCAAGATTTTTGCTTTGTAGACTTCTTTCTTCTAAGAAGAAAGGAATCAACAAAAAGTGGAATCAGGAAGGCAGTCATGGAACCAAAACAAGAATCTTGAAGACTTCCTTCTTCCTCTCCATGAGGAAGAAGAAGTCTTCAAGATACTTGTTTTAAAGACTTCTTCTTCCTCATGGAGAGAAAGAAGAAGTCTTCAAGATTCTTGTTTTGAAGACTTCTTTCTTCTAAGGAGAAAGGGGTCAAAGACAAGTGTGATAAGGAAGGCAGTCATGAAAAGCAAAACAAGAATCTTGAAGACTTCTTCCTTCTCTCCATGAGGAAGAAGAAGTCTTCAAGATTCTTGTTTTGAATACTTCTTCTTCCTCATGGAGAGAAAGAAGAGGTCTTCAAGATTC
>NC_090740.1:12857289-12859789 GCF_036898095.1 Palaemon carinicauda | reverse complement strand
ATGAACCTGTAAAGGACTGGATATATCTTTATAAAATAACCACAAAATCAATTACGATCTGAATAATCTAAACTTTTTGATATATGAAAGCTTAGGAAAAAATAGCTTTAAAGGTTTATAAGGCCGCTCATGAATGGCAAAGGAAGAGGACAGTGACCTTGCCCTAACATGTAGGACAATGCCTTAGAGACTGACCATATATCTCATGGTCAGCGCCCAAACCCCCTCTCCACCCAAGCTAGGACCAGGGAGGGCCAGGCAATGGCTGCTGATGACAAAACAAATAGACCTATCATCATTTCATCATTTCAGCCTTCAAAAGTCCTTTGTTGGATGTAGGCCTTCCCCAGGTTCCACCACAGACTTCTATCGCAAGCTATTCTGTGCCACTGTTGCTTATGTTGGTCTAAGTCATCTCGCCAGCGGGTTTTTTGTCTTCCTCGGTTTCTTGTGTATCCTCGGGGTGTCCAGAAGGTTGTTCGTGAGGTCCATCGGTTGTCTGTCATCCTGGCAATGTGCCCCGCCCAGTTCCATTTGAGCTTGCTAATGGTTTCAAGGATATCCATTACTTTAGTTTTTTGACGTATCCATTTAGCTGTTTTTCTATCCTTCCATGTTAGATTTAGCATAATTCTCTCATGTGCCCTCTGCATTGTTCGTAATTTAATGGAAAGCTTTTTTGTTAGATTCCAAGTTTCGGCCCCATAGGTGACAGTGGGGAGGATACACTGATCATAGACTTTCCTTTTTAAGATGATAGGAATCTTCTTATTTTTTAACACTGTACTGGCTCTTCCAAACGCTTGCCAACCGAGGGTTATTCTTCTTTTTATTTCGCTCTCTTTACAGGCGTCATGTAGAGAGATTCGTTGTCCTAGGTAGATGTAGTGGTCCACTTCCTCAATTTGTTGGTTTTCATTTTAAAGTATGTCATCTGCATTTTCAGTATATTTATTGCTCATGACTTTGGTCTTTTGGAAGTTCATGTGGAGGCCAATTGATTTGCTTGCTTCATTTAGCTCGGTGAGCATATGTTGAAGCTCTTCCTTGGTGTGAGCAATGATAATGATGTCATCAGCAAATCTTAGGTGACTTAGATATTCTCCATCTATTTTTATTCCTTTTTCTTGCCAGTTGAGTTGTTGGAAAGCTCTCTCCAGGCAGGCAGTAAACAGTTTGGGTGAGCTAGTGTCACCTTGTCTGACACTTCTCTTGAGTTGGAATGGTTCAGAGTCCTTGTGGAGGCAAATAAATGATGTTGCATGGTCATAGATGTGACAGAGTACATTAATGTAAACTGAGTCAACTCCCTGTTCTTCCAGCACTGACATGACCTCCTCAGTTTCAACCGAGTCAAATGCTTTGGTGTAATCTACAAGTGCTACTACTAGAGGTATCTTATATTCATTTGTTTTGTCAATGATTTGGTTTACTGTTTGTAGATGGTCAATTGTGGAGTAGCCTCTTCTAAAGCCCGCTTGTTCCCTATAGGCTCCCCCAAACCCCCCAACCTTAGCTCACAAGGATGGTAAAATTGAAGACACTAATGGCACTAACGAGACTGAGCGGTACTTGAACCCCCGACTGGTAAACACCAGACGTTACCAATCAATATTAAATATAAGATGGATCTCACCTTCATACATGAAATCTTTCCTATACCAAAAATTTCTAGGGAAAAGAAGTCAGGTATATTTCGCTTTCGTTGCATGCAAAGGTTCAGGGTCAGTGAATTTCAAATAGGTTCTGCAAACGAAATGTCAGAGACAGAAAATGAAATGTGCAATTCTTTGAATAAAGTTTCTCTTTTTTTTAGAGAATCATAGAGTAATTTTTAAAAAATACCTTTTTGTATCTAGGTTGAATAATTTCAAAATATTTCGAATGTAACAGTTTATTAATAAAACCCGAAAACAGGTGCTGTTGTTTCATTATACACGAAAAAAAAAAAATGTACAATTCTTTGAATAAACTTTTTTTGTTTTAGAGAATCATGGAGTCATTTCACGAAACAACTTTCTGCATCCAAGTTGAATAATTTCAAGATAATTCAAATGTAAAAGTTTATTAATGACACCTGTTATTTTTCATTATACACGAAAAAAAATGTACAATTCTTTGAATACACTCTTAGTTTTAGAGAATCGTGGAGTAATTTCACGAAATAACTTTTTGTATCAATGCTGAAAAATTTAAAGATCTTTTGAATGTAACAGCTTATTAACGGCGCTAAAATAAGCTTATATTATTTTCCATTATACACGATATATATAACTTTTTCTCATAGATTGGAATATCATCATTGCTTCATTCGTTCCAAGGGCTTATAACATCTTGCTTTTCCAAATAGGGTTATAGTCTAGCATGTAATAATAATAATAATAATAATAATAATAATAATAATAATAATAATAATAATAATAATAATAATAATAATAATAATAATAACAATAATAACAATAACCATAACAATAACAATAACAATAGTAATAATAATAAT
>NC_090740.1:12849789-12852289 GCF_036898095.1 Palaemon carinicauda | reverse complement strand
AGCCTATAAGGCCAAGCCCCCTGACTAGTAAACGCGCATTTTTAATCCTTCTAGAAGTACTGTCTACAAAGGTATTGCTATTTGCTTATCAGAACGTCACGTGAAATGTACAGGAATTAATGAAGACAGCTGTACAGTGGTGGCCTTTTCTGGTTGCAGTAAGAAAAGTTCAAATTTCTTCAGGACCGAAGAGGATCCGGCTTTGGGTGATAACTTCTACTTTGCGGTGCATCTTCAGTATTAAAATAAACCAATAAAACGAAAGTAGACAAGCATAGATAAATAAAAAAGCCCCGGAAAAGGAATAATCATGGAAACACAAGTCCTTCGGAGGCTGGCAAGAGAACTCACCTCCTGGAAGTCCATAAGGCATGATATTACAGAAAAATAAATAAATAAATATATAAATAAAAGGAGCTATTTGGGTCTTCCCCAATCTTTTAACTCCACACTGTACTTCACTTTTTAACACTATCTCCTCCAATCCTTAAAATCCTAATTCACCCCCCTCCCCTCCCCTACCTATCCTATCCCCCTATACTGTAGCTGTAGCTGTACCTCGTCTGGGCTTCACACTCCTGCCACGGTCGTCATGCTGCTTTCATCCTATCCTATCCTTCCTATCATCATCCTTATATAACATTACCATCTCCACATCCTTATCCCACGTATGGGCTGCCAACGCAAGAGCCCGTGTCCTGTTACACGCAGGACAATCTAATACCATGCCATACCATACCATAGGCCACGAGGCTGATGTGGTAACGTCCCTGACTGGTGATCGCCAGACTGAGGTTCATATCCCGCTCAAAGTCGTTAGTTCCTTGTCGCTGCAACATCAGCGTCCTTGTGAACTAAGGATGGGGGTGGGAGGGACGTGTTTAATTTCGGTCTTGTGTCCTGGAGATACACTTACTGTCTATCTTAAATAAGTATATTCATTAACAATTTCTAAAGGTTCGTGTATAACTCTTGTACTTTTCATAATCTTGTTTTATTTTCCAAAAGCTTTTCACCTCATGGTTATCCTTCTTTTAATTTTAGTCTCGAGTCCTGGGGAAACACTTACTGGCTGTCCTAAGTACGTATATTCATTGATAATTTCTAAAGGTTCGTCCATAACTCTTTTACTTTTCATAACCTATTTTAGTTTTCTTAAAGCTCTTCCTCCCATGCTTATCCATCTTTCAATTTCGGCCATGTGTCCTGTGGAAACACTTACTGTCTGTCTGAGCTAAGTATATTCATTAACAATTTCTTAAGGTTCATCCATAACTCTTATCTATTGTCTCTCTGCATTTTCATTGAACATTATCCTACATTTTATAGAAAACCTCCCCAATAATTTCTAAATAGTATTCATCTTTATTATAGGGGCAGATATAAGAAAGTATCCCAATCTCATTGAGCATTTGGAGGAAATTTAATAAACGAAAATTATCTTCAAGGAATTATAGAAAAATCTCCTGGGATCCATTTATAACTGTGAAAAAGGACAGCATCCAGGACAGTACCAAGTGGATTCCTTTTCGCTGAATAATTCACAGAATAATTTCTAACTTATATGTAAACGAGTTATCTTTTACAGGAAAGCAAATTCCTCTATTAACCCTCGGTGGGACTCAAATTTTTTACACCATTCCTACATTCGGTCATCGGATTTACCTCAGTAAAAAGTAAAAAACACCGGTTTTATATGTTGTTTTGATTCAACGGTTTTACATATAGAGAGGATTTCGTGGGAAACCCGAATCTGAAAGTGAGTTCACACTTTCATATATCCTTGTTTGAGTTAAAACACCACAAAATCTCTATGTTCGTCATCTTCCCGAATATTCATATCCACACTTTTGAAACCTCTGAATTTCAAAAGCTAAATCAAAGTATATGAAAGTATTAGTTTTAATATCGGAGGATATGTTGTAATGGCTCATTTTAATGTTGTATAACGTAATGGTGTAAGTATATATATATATATATATATATATATATATATATATATATATATATATATATATATATATCTATGTATATATATATATATATATATATATATATATATATATATGCATATATATATATATATATATACATGTATATATGTTTATATATATATATATATATATATATATATATATGTATATATATATTTGTATGTATATACATATATGTATATATATACACACACACATATATATATATATATATATATATATATATATATATATATATATATATATATATATATATATATATATATATATATGTGTGTGTGTATCTATATATATATATATATATATATATATATATATATATATATATATATATATATATATATATATATACATATGTATATACATGTATATATGTATATATATAAATATATATATATATATATATATATATATATATATATATATATATATATATATATATGTATGTATATATACACATATGTATACTGTATATATAAACATATATGTATGCGTGTGTGTCTGTG
>NC_090740.1:12842289-12844789 GCF_036898095.1 Palaemon carinicauda | reverse complement strand
AATTAACATCAAAACATATATGATAGTATACTGTACATCCGAATGATTAATTTTACACAAGCATTTATAACATGAGGTACATAATTTTCAAACGAGAAACCAAGTGTCAGTACAGTCTGGTCTGCTTACAGAAATTAAATTCTTTTAAAATGTTTGCAGATCCTGTTGCATGTAAATGCATCAAGTTTGCACATTCCCTATCCTCTAGTGAAAGCTTTCAAAATAAAATGCACATACAGTTACTAGTTCAAAGTTAGTTTGGCGTTCGTTTTAAATATTCTTTTTTTAAACTAAAATTACAAAAAAGGCACAGAATACAAGACTGTAACCAGTGATGATATCACTAAATATATTGGATATGAATTATTTTAAGGCTGAGGTCAATCCAAAACGAACGAACAAACATTGGACTCGAAGAGGAAAATAGTCTTATTCACCACGTAAATCTTAATTCATCTCCATCAATGAGATATCGAAAACTTGGTAGAAAAACCATAAAAGGAAGATTAAAGAAGAAAATTATCTAATTTATCACATACATCTTCATTCATCTTCACCAATGGGATACCGAAAACTTAAAATAAAAACCATAAAACGAAGATTATTGAAGCTGTTCCGTTGAATGGAACACATCTGCAAAAGATGAATTCGTCGAATTGCTTCAAATAAGTTAAGTGAAACCCCATCCAATTGACTGAGTCAAGAATTCCTGGAATATAGTAAGTGCTGAAATGCAGAAGCAGGCTTATTGGACTATTACTCTTTCTTAGAGAAGCAAGAATAAGAAGGAGTGGTAGGAAAGTATCGACCTTGAAACTCGAGAATTAGTGAAGTTCGTTGAGGTATTACGAAGAGAGTAATTGATCTAGCTGGGTGAGTAATTTGTGCTAATGATGGTTGGGAAATTGTTGGAAAAGCATGAGCTTTTAGAAACAGTAAAAGTACCCAATAATTCCAAAGGAAAAAATATATATATTGAAAATAGATAAATAATCTCCATCACAAGAGGAAAATATTATTTGGTGTATGAGGCAATTGGTGCGGATGTTGTTTGAGAAATTGTATGAAAAGTATAAGGTTTTCGAAACAGGAAAACTATCCAATCATCTCGCCTGTTTTCTTCACCGGAAAAACAATTATCAAAGTTAGATAAATTATTTCCATAAAAAGAGACAAATATTATTAGTCGTGTTAGCCAATAAGAACTTCACATAAATGCATACAGAATACACAAAAAGATTGGTGGGATGAAATTGAATAGAGAATTTGAATCCCCTACGAACACCATTTCTAAAACTAATTTCATTCCACAGAATCCTAAGAAAAGATAATGTTCATTGGTTTGAAAATCCCAGTTTTACAGAGACACAGTGTCAAGTTACATACCAGTTATCAATATTGAAAAAAAATACTCGGTGCAGATGAATATGATGATAGTAACTAATTTGCTAGATGAGAAAGTTTGGCATTTCTGCACTTATTAATTAAAATATAAAACAATTAGTTTGTATCAGTTGAATTAACTAAGAATATATACGTCTTGTGGTGAAGAAAGTAGTAGAGCTCGGAAAGGAGTAAAATTCCACTTTTGGTGGTGAGTGCATAGAGTTCAGGGATGGGGAACATTGAAAGAACCAATGCTATTTTTGTAATCATTTCGTAGAGGGTGTTATGCAGGTTATGCTGAAAAAAAGTATTTTGATTGAAAACATAATATATATATATATATATATATATATATATATATATATATATATATATATATATATATATATACTTATATATATATATGGATGTATATATATATATATACATATCTATATATATATATATATATATATATATATATATATATATATATATATATATATATATATATATATATATATATATATATATATTTATATATATATATGTATATTCATAAATATCTCTCTCTCTCTCTCTCTCTCTCTCTCTCTCTCTCTCTCCTCTCTCTCTCTCTCTCTCTCTCTCTCTCTCTCTCTCTCTCTCTCTGTATATATATATATATATATATATATATATATATATATATATATATATATATATATATATATATATATGTATATATATATATATATATATATATATATATATATATATATATATTTATATATATATATATATATATATACACACATATATATATATAAATTATGTATATATATATATATATATATATATATATATATATATATATATATATATATATATATATATATATATATATATATGTAAATGTATATTCATAAATATCTCTCTCTCTCTCTCTCTCTCTCTCTCTCTCTCTCTCTCTCTCTCTCTCTCTCTCTCTCTCTCTCTCTCTCTACACACACACACACACACACACACACACACACACACACACACACACACACATATATATATATATATATATATATATATATATATATATATATATATATATATATATATATATATATATATATATATATATAATATATAAATTATTGTATAT
>NC_090740.1:12807289-12837289 GCF_036898095.1 Palaemon carinicauda | reverse complement strand
GGCAAATTATTAGAGACCTTGCAGCTACCTCCATACAGTATATTTCATTATGCTAAGTAATTTCGGATTCTCAAATGCAGCACTCATCTGAGCAGCTTGTTCCAGGTTCTAAGAAGCCAATAACAATGAAATGGAATGTCATTCCTAGTTTATAGTAGGGCTGATAACCATTAGTAGTGAGGCATTTGTTGACCGAATGCCCAATTTTAATAACTTAAGAAATAGATATCTGTTTGAGGCTCGAGGTGAGGATGGCAGGTTCATCCTTGCCAAGATTCTTGGACATGATGTGTCCTACTATGCGAGCGCCATTTTTAGATTTATTTCAGAAGCAGGTCTTTTGAAAACCATTTAACTTCTATAATGACATCTTAACTTTTGTGGTTTTAATTGAATATTCTTTAATTTTTTTATAGAAAATAAATAATATCGACGTCAATGACCTTAGATGTCAGGAAGCCAGAAAGCTTTAAATCAATCAATCAATCAATCATAAATTCTGCTATGAATGTAGATGCCATGACGTTCTGGTAATTAAAATTTAGGCCGGTATAAGAACTTTCATTTGTGTTCCGTATACAGTATTAGAATCAAGACTTATAAGGCTCTATCTTTGACTTTCTTTTACTATTAAGGATAAGTTACAAAAAGATGATGAATAAGCATCATTTGGGCATGTTGGTGATTTCAATGCTCACTATAGGGAGAGGTTGAATTTTGTATTTGTTCCTGTTCTTAGAATATTTTATTTTGATTATGTATTACTTCTCTTGTAGCTGATCTATTTCCTTATTTCCTTTCCTCACTGGGCTATTTTTCCCTGTTGGAGCCCTTGGGCTTATAGTATCTCGCTTTTACAACTATGGTTGTAGCTTGGCTTTTAATAATAATAATAATAATAATAATAATAATAATAATAATAATAATAATAATAATAATAATAATAATAATAATAATAATAATAATAATAATATCCTGCTGATCACAATGGCTTAAGAGCTTTGGATTTTGCTACTGATTCAGGCTGTGAGCAAATAATAATGGAAACTATTGCTTGGTAATTGCTTGGACATGGCATACACTGACTGCCCTACAGTTAATTCTTTTTAGTGAGGCAGATTTGCACCGACTCGCAGCGGTGCCATTTTGGCTCGGAAAAGTTTCCTGATCGATGATTGGCTGTGCAAGGTAATTCTAACCAATCGGATAGCAGGGAACCTTTCCGAGCTAAAAGGGCACCGGTGCGAGTCAGTGCAAATGCGCCTCATTAAAAAAAAATTGAGTATAGTGTCATAACAAGCAAGGTTTGCCCTCCAGCTGGAACATCTTTCCATGCTTTGGTTTCTTTAGAAATTAAGACTGAGGAGCCTGGAACCACAGGCCACATTCTGGATTCTAGTACAATATTTGCATGCTTCCTAGCATACGTATTTTTACTATATCTCAACAGGTAAAAATAGCCCAGTGAGGAAAGGAAATACGATTATTACTGGTCCAACATACAAAACTCTTTCTGTTCTCTTTTCTGTCCATTATTTGGAGTTAGTGGTTAACATATTATTATTATTATTATTATTATTATTATTATTATTATTATTATTATTATTATTATTACTTGCTAAACTACAACCCTAGTTGGAAAGGCAGGATGCTATAAGCCCATGGGCTCTAACAGGAAAAATAGCCCAGTGAGGAACGGAAACAAGGAAATATGGAATATTTTAAGTTTAGTAACATTAAAATAAATATTTCCTATATAAACTATAAAAACTTTAAAAAAACAAGAGGGAGGGGAAATAAAATAGACTAGTGTGCCCGGGTGTACCCTCAAGCAAGAGAACTCTACCACAAGAGAAGAGTCATCCTGATAACTTTTTTAACTCGAGAGGAAACCATCAAGTAAAAGAAATTGAGAAAGAAAATGTTAAGATTCTCGAATTAGTCATATCACTCACTTCACAGTCTAAACTTTTTCTCTGAAATCCTCTTTCAAAAGATGTTTTATTTTTTGGTGATTTGGGGAAAAAGAAAAAGAATTCCTAATAAAAGTCCGAGATAATTAAGAAAAATTCAAAACTTTTTTCAAAGTTTTAATTGACAATTTCCTTGTGGGAGGAAGGAAACGCTCAAGAGTCTTTCAAGAAAACATAACTTTCTTAGTTGCAATAAAAGAAATTTTCCCTCTTGCTTTCAGAGATTATATTTGAAAATAAAATAAAAAGACTTGATAATTGAGTCTGGATTTCTTCATCATCGATTTATGTATATATCTGTAGGCTACAGAGCTTTGTATATTTTGAAGTAAAGGATATAAGAATCCAGTTGAATTCCATTGTTATCTCAGTTCATGGGGTATATATTACGGATAACAATAAAAATTCAATAAAAAGACTGGATAATAGAGTCTGGATTTCTCAATCCTCGATTTATTTATATATCTGTAGACTACAGAGCTTTGTATATTTTGAGGTAAAGGATATAAGAATCCTGTTGAATTCCATTGTTATCTTAGTTCATGGGGTATATATTAACGCTAGCAATAAAGTAAATATAAAGCTATCAGGCTACAATATTTTTTGTATATTCGTTTATATTTACATACTTATATGTATATGTATATATATATATATATATATATATATATATATATATATATATATATATATATATATATATATATATATATATATATATATATTATATATATATATGTATATATATATATATATATGTATATATATATATATATATATATATATATATATATATCATATATGTAAATATACTTATATATATATATATATATATATATATATATATATATATATATATATATATAAATATATATATATATATATATATATATATATATATATATATATATATATTTATTTATATATATATATATATATATATATATATATATATATATATATATATATAGTATATGTGTGTATTAATTTGTGATTTGTGCGTGTATTTGCGTGTAAAGAACAAAATCAGGAATACTACATTGTTTATACACCCAAACATAAAGCATTGAAATGTCGAGTAAAATCATCTACCAATGAACATATACATTAAGTGAGCAACTTTATAAAGCAATAAAACAGATACCTCTGAATATTGTATCTGCATTAACTAATCATTGAATCACACATCGGAAAAATATTGGAAAACACAAAGACATATTTACATTTAATTTCAATTGTAATTAACAGATAGAATTATGCCTTATCGGAAAATATTCCAAGTATTATCGTGAAATTCTAAGTGTGAGTGTTAAGTCATATTTTAATATACAGTACAAGAGTTAAAAATCATTATATGATCCCTCATGAACAATGTTATGTTATCGATAATGCCATATTAAAAAGATATTCATCAAATAAACCTATTAAAATGACAAATCAGGAATTCTATATAAGAAAAGATGAATCATATGTTATGCGAACTCTATATCTCAACCCTGTTTTTCATATGTCTGTATAATATTATTATTATTGTAAGCCAAGCTATACCTTTAGTTGGAAAAGCAAGATGCTATAAGGCCAAGGGCTCCAACAGGGAAAAAAAGCCCAGTGAGGAAATGAGATAAGGAAATAAAGAAGCTACAAGAGAAATAATAAATAATCAAAATAGAATATTTTAAGAGCATTAACAACATTAAATTAGATCTTTTATATATAAACTATAAAAACTTCAAAACAAACAAGAAAAAGAGAAATAAGATGAAACAGTGTGCTCGAGTGTACCCTGTTTAAAAACTAATATATTTTCATTTAGAGAAAAATATTTTAATGAGTTAGCCTAAAATAATTATTCAATAACGTATGCTAAAAACAATGAGACCTTATAGAATAACATTCAAAACTATATGAAAAAAAACTCAAAATGAAACCCCAAAGATAAACAAATCATCATTCTTAATTAAATAACTGAAAAAAGAATGACTCCACTTTTATCTTGAACTGACAGTATTGTCCCATTATAATTAATCACTGTCAAATATTTAGCATTGCTTAATCTCATTAACACTAACCTATCATTACGATAATGAGTGGCAATTAAGTACGTAATGTCATTACATTGCATAACTCATTTGAGCGTATCAAAATAATGACTTTTATTCAATCAAGCAAGCATTTACTTCAGCTGAGGACTTATCTTCTGCTTAATGATATTCATTTATTTTAGGTGATATCAAAAAATTACTGAATTTTAAAGTAATATATCCAGAATATAATCCTTAATTATCACTGTGATAATGATGATGGATATATTATGCGTAACTCTTTAACTATAATTACTACTCTTAACCCATTGACTATGTATTCATGTAATGAATAGGAATTCCAATCCTTTGTAATACATCTAAAAAAAATCAGTACAGGTCGAAAATGTTAAAGTAAATGATAAATTTGGCACATTTAGACGTGTTTTTCATATACATAAAAGTCACATATTATACTCCTCTTAATATTTAAATTCTCTCTATACCTTGGGATCAGAGACCTAAGGTAGAATCAACTCAAAGATAATAACTTCTAATAGCCAGGCTCTCTCCATCATGAGGCTCAATACCACACAGTAGTCTAGAAGTTTTATTCCAGGTGTGACCAAGTTGTGGAATGATCTTCCTAATCGAGTAGTTGAATCAGTAGAACTTCAAAACTTTAAAGTTGCAGCAAATGTTTTTTATGTTGAACAGGCTGACCTAAGTCTTTTTATAGTTTATGTATGACATATCTGTTTTGACGTCGTTACTGTTTTTAGAAAGATTTATTGTTAATTTGTTCTCATCATTTATTTATTTCCCTATTTCCTTTTCTCACTGGGCTATTTTTCCCTGTTGGAGCCCTTGGGCTTATAGCATCTTGCTTTTCCAACTAGGGTTTCAACTTGGCTGGTAATAATAATAATAATAATAATAATAATAATAATAATAATAATAATAATAATCGAACCCGAGTCCAAGAAACCGAGACGAAGGTGACATACCATATAGCCACAAAGAGAATAAATACGCATTATCTTCAGTCTGCATATGTCATAGAAGTAGAAAACACAACTTCAACTGAGCTTGATATTTAGATGTATAAACAATGTAATCTTTTTAATTGCAGTCTCTCAACATTGCTTGAGGTTACACTCGGGTACACTATTCTATCTTATTTCTCTTCCTCTTGTTTTGTTTGCTTTTATAGTTTATATAGGAAATATTTATCTTAATGTTACTGTTCTTAAATACTGTATTTTATTTCTCCTTGTTTCCTTACCCCACCGGGCTATTTTCCCTGTTGGAGCCCCTAGGCTTATAGAATCCTGCTTTTCATACTAGGGTTGTAGCTTGGCAAGTAATAATAATAATAATAATAATAATAATAATAATAATAATAATAATAATAATAATAATAATAAAAATAATAATAATAATAATAATAATAATAATAGCAAAATATTTGCCTATGGACGATGAGAGTACGCTATCTTTAAATAATATATAGTTCCATGTTCCTTCATCTATCCTATGTTGCAAATATATGCAATATGAAAATTCGGACGGTTTCATGTGATAGCCAAATAGTTACCATATTTTAATTAGCGATTAGCTTAAATCATTACGAGCAATATTCATTTCCTCCTATACATCTAACAATATGACCATCGATAGATGTACTCGTAACCATAACTATAAACAGAATTACATTTAAAATCTGCATAGTTAAGCAATCTTGTTGACCCAAAAAATATTGTTTCTATGATTAAGTTTGCATACTCATAGAGATAAATTTGATTTTAAGGATTTAATTTCCTTAAACTTAAAAATTGCATTATAATTTTACTTCCATTATCATAACAACAAAATATTGCTTTTATTTTTCATTCTTACATAGAATATCATTGTACACTCATGCTACAAATTATTAGCATCAATTCCATCAATGTTTCAGACATAAGGCATATAGCTATATTTAGCAAGCTATATCTAGCAAATTTACTTTTGGGAAACACATTTGGTCGGATTCTTCTTCGGTTGCACAGAAATATGGACTTATTGAGAAAGACTGGAGAACAATGGTTTGGTTTTGTAGTGTCCTTCTCCTAGAAGAGCTGCTCACCATAGCTAAAGGGTCTCTTTTACACTTACCACCTTCAAAAGGGTGTAACTATCCATAAATTCAACTAGTCAAAAACGTATATTTACTGTTGCTTAACAAAAAAAAGCAGGACCACCTTACATCCTTTGCAGTTTGGTTTGGAAAACACTGACAAAGCGAACTCAGAAAATCTGGTTAATGGAAGTAAGTGGACGAATTTGTAATGAACCACTAAACGTTGAATAGGTTTTGTTTTTGGTATTTGAGTTTTTCTTAATGTGACTAATGAATATCAGAAAATCTATCAGTACTTGGGATTAATTTTCGATCATATTTTATGTTTTTTCTTAATTTCCTATGTATAACAAACCCAAATGTAATTATATCTTATTTCATTGTAAGATACGAGAAAAAACACAATTTCAAAGGACTAAAATGCAAAAATATTATCAATTGTACCCCATTATATCTATATCCTTTAGGACTACGTAATTACTTTTTAATGATAAGAGCACTTTTACAAGATATATTGTTAAATTAGTTTTACTAATTGAACTGCTTCGCAATTTCCTGAATAATAATAGTATTCTCATAATCATTCCAAAAACAATTTAGTTACCTGTCAGCTTTTAAAAAGATTGAGAGACACTGTATATGGTTTCCATGATGATAATTAATCTCAAATTCAGCTTCAAAATTGCTGTTAATTGTTTTTCCTGGCCCCCGTCATCCACAGATAATGTCGTTAAAACTGGCGGCATTTGAGGAAAATTAAAACTATTTTTTCTTAGTAAAGAGTAATTATCCTTTTATTGTACGGTTGTTTATAACAGACAGTGAAACTTATAAACGGCTGAGGTCATGTATTTTTAGGCGACATCATTAATCAACTTATTTGCCTTGGTTTTTCCGTCTGTTATCTATATCCTAGGAACTGCAACTCTTCTAAACAGATTTCACTGTTATATAAATACTACGCGCATACACAGACACACACAAACACACACACACACACACACACACATCAAAATGTTCTAGAATATGAGCTTCTGGATATTAATCGTAATTCATTGTCGTCTCTAGCTTTGTTTAAGTTTGCCCTGAAACTTCAGGAATGATTGAGAAGAAAACGTATCCAAGGAAGAAAAGAAAATGTGTGGAACACTGGAGGGGAAACTTATATCAGCCATCGTTAGATTAAGGTAAGGCTGCTTTTGTGGAGACATACTTTGTGACACCTGTTGTGACCCCGGAGTGACCCGGCATTTATATTTAATTTACAATGATGATAAATTTGAAAGGAAGACAAGAAATCCTTGGAATATCGAATAACATTCGAAGCTGTGTCCCTGGTTATCATTTTTTTTTTCCTTTTTTTCTTTTTTTTTTACATCTGAAATTGCGTTCTGTATACATATAAACGCCAGGGTGGTATCTAGCTGTATTTGTGTAAAATATTATTAATAGTTGAACAGTGATTTTTGTATAATGATGAAATAAGTGAGATTATGATCATAGACAAGAAATTGAAGTACCTTAAGATTGCATTAGATGATACACAAAAAAAAAAAATAAAAAATAAAAAATAAAAATCGTTAATGATAACAGGGATTTACATTTCCATAATTTTTCTTGAAAAAATAAAATTATATTATACGTAAAAGCAAGTAAAATTTCAAAATAACAGGAATTGATACTCGGCGTTATAGCAGAAAATAATTTTTTTTTTTCGAAAAAATATTTAAAAAAAAAAAAGAAGCTTCTAGATATAAAGGTTCTCCTGATGGTACCAACAGTGTGATTATAACCTTTTCTCATCAATAAATGTATTTTTAAACATCCAATAAAGTTTCAGTATTTAACAAATTGAAGAGACAAATAATAGCAAATACAAAAAAAAAAAAGAGAGACATGGTTTCATCTGACAAGGAAGTAAATTAATTCAGTTCCAGTCCTTATTTTTCAGCACGTGACGCACAAAGCTATTTGACAAAGTCAAGCTCCCGACCAGAAAAAGTGTCATTGTCTAAGGCTCCATCGAATGGGATCCAATCTAGAAACCGGCGTTGCAGAACACAAGAATCTGTCTGGGAAAAAAGAGAAAGAATTGGTTGTGGTTGACCCTGACAGAATGAAATGTCTGACAGAAGACAACCATGATTACTGCTATTGTCGTCGATGGGAGGATGGGGACAGATAAAGAATTAAACATGACGACGTCGAGATTATTATTATTATTACTTGCTAAGCTACAACGCTAATTGGCAAAGCGGGATGCTATAAGCACAAGGGCTCCAGCAGGAAAAATAGCCCAGTGAGGAAAGAAAATAAGGAAAGAGAAGTTTAAGAACAATGATAACATAAAAAAAAATCCATGTAACGAATTAAACCTGGTGACGTCGACATTATTATTTTTAATACTGGCTAAGCTACAACCCTGATTGTAAAAGCGGGATGCTATAAGCCCAAGGGCTCCAACAGGGAAAATAGCCCAGTGAGGAAAGAAAATAAGGAAAGAGAAGTTTAAGAACAATAATAACATCAAAATAAATCCAGGTAACGAATTAAACCTGGTGACGTCGACATTATTATTTTTATTACTTGCTAAGCTACAACCCTAGTTGAAAAAGCAGGATGCTATAAACCCAAGGGCTCCAACAAGGAAAATAGCCCAGTGAGGAAAGGAAATAAGGAAAGAGATATAATAGTGTGCCCGAGTGTACCCTCAAACAAAAGAACTCTAACCCAAGACGGTGGAAAACAATGGTACAGAGGCTACAGCACTACCCAAAACTAGAAAACAATGGTTGGATTTTGGAGTTTCCTGGAAGAAACTACATGAAAACTACAAGAGAAGTTTAAGAATAATAATAGTATTGAAATAAATCTTTCATATCTAAACTATAAAACTTCAAAATAACGAGAGGAAGAGAAACATGATAGAATAGTGGGCCCGAGTCTACCCTCAAGCAAGAGAACTCTAACCCAAAACAGTGGAAGACCATGGTACAGAGACTACAGCAATACCCAAGACTAGAAAACAATGGTTAGATTTTGGAGTGCACTAGAAGAAACTACAAGAAGAAAAACTACAAGAGAAGTTTAAGAACAATAATAACATTGAAATAAATCTTCCAAAGGCTTCAGCAGGGAAAATAGCCCAGTTAGGAAAAGAAATAAGGAAACATAGAATAGTGTGCCCAAGTGTACCCTCAAACAAAAGAACTCTAACCCAAGACAGTGGAAGACCATGGTACAGAGGATATAGCACTACCCAAGACTAGAAAATAATGATCTGATTTTGAAGTGTCCTTCTCCAAGAGGAGCTGCTTAGCATAGCTAAAAATTCTTTTCTACCCTTACCAAGAAGAAAATGGAAATTTCAGCCTCCCAGTGATTCTATTAACCCATATTTCATATAAAAATTACTTCAAGTAAGCCAGTAAGGGAGGAACGCACCTGAATAGTTGATGGCCATCCTATTATTATAGCCATGCAGCCCACCTGGTAGAAAAATGTGAAACCTGGACATAGCCGACATATCTATGGCCAAGGAATTGGGTGTAGATATAATGTACAGTTTAATTCAAAAGATGCATCGACAATTCCACTTCCTAAATTGGGAAAGTAATAGTTGGTGAGTGTCGGCTGACTATTGATTTTAAGTGTCCGTTTGGGGGGAAAAGTTATGAAAGGAAAAGAAAACAAATACTGATATATAGGAGAGGTGATTCATAATCTATTACAAAAGGTATTAACTACACGGGAGAGATTAATCAGCAAATGGATATAAAATATACACGAGACAAATAGATAGGGGGCCAAGTGGAAGCAATCATAGTTATTTTGATCATTAATTGAATTTTAAGAGAAGAGAGGAGACAAAGCTGATAAAGGCTAGGGTTAAAATGGTCCAGGGAGATTATGATACAGAACACAACGGGAATAATTACAGTATGAGTGAGGAAAGGTTTCAATGTGATGACTGAGAGTAAGGGGGATATTAGACATATTAGAATTAATAGAGACAAAGGTTCGTTTTGTATACAGGTGAATATGTATGATCACTATTTTGTTGAGAGAGTTTTTACCGGTAATATAATAATGATTTATAAAGTAAGACCTATGTGGCATTAGACGGGGAATAAGGGGTCTGTATATGAATTTGGTTAACAAATAGTTATGTTAAAAACTACCTGAGAAAAAATATAGGTAGTATATATGTACCTAGAAACAGTTGACGAATTGATCGATAGAGACCAAATATTATATATGTTAATATTAATTGTCAAAAACGTTGACATCAGAATCAATCTTGGATTATGAAGATATCCCAGACGAGAAATCCTTACGTATATATAAGTGTTGTTGATGATAACATTATAAAGATGTAATAGAAAGAAGTGTTTTGGAAGAACCCCCCCCCCCCTCTCTCTCTCTCTCTCTCTCTCTCTCTCTCTCTCTCTCTCTCTCTCTCTCTCTGTCTCTCTCTCACTCTCTCTCTCTGTTTATGTTGAATATCCTGTCTCCTGTCTCCACTTGTCCCTACAAGTATCGTTATGTTCTTCTTAATCTCTCTCTCTCTCTCTCTCTCTCTCTCTCTCTCTCTCTCTCTCTCTCTCTCTGTTTATATTAAATATTCTCCCTCCTGTCTCCACTTGTCTCTATTCAGACCCTACAGGTATCTTTATGTTCTTCCTAATCTCTCTCTCTCTCTCTCTTTCTCTCTCTCTCTCTCTCTCTCTCTCTCTCTCTCTCTCTCTCTCTCTCTCTCTCTCTCTGTTTATATTAAATATTCTCCCTCCTGTCTCCACTTGTCTCTATTCGGACCCTACAGGTATCTTTATGTTCTTCCTAATCTCTCTCTCTCTCTCTCTCTCTCTCTCTCTCTCTCTCTCTCTCTCTCTCTGTTTGTTAAATATTCTTTCTCCTCTTATCACTTGTCTCTACTCGGCCGTTTCAAGTATCTCTCTCTCTCTCTCTCTCTCTCTCTCTCTCTCTCTCTCTCTCTCTCTCTCTCTCTCTCTCTCTCTCTCTCTCTCGTTGTACGACTAGAATTGTGCTATAAAAGTTCATGTTTGATACTAGGCCGACCGCTGGGTGGAGTCACCCCACCAGAAACAGTGACGGATATTGGAATCTTGTGTGTTCAACTAGAAACGTTTCGGAAGAAGTGTGATGTCACACAATTATGGCCGACTTTGGAAACTTTGAACTACAGTTCAAGTTTTCCTTCCAGAAAAACAATCTGTCAATCTTATACAGAGAGAGAGAGAGAGAGAGAGAGAGAGAGAGAGAGAGAGAGAGAGAGAGAGAGAGAGAGAGAGAGATCAAATTTTTCCTCTAATTCCAAAAAGGTTTTGACAATGACCCCAATCATACTACATATGTGACTGGCCGATGTATGTACAGTAGATGTAAATGATTATTTATCAATAACAATAAGATAGCTAACATTAAAAGTATAAATGTCCAAATTACAAGTATATGTTTATATAAAAGTAAACTATGTGTAACAAAATTTTCTTATAATAAAAAAAATATTAATCAGTCCTCTGGCACCCACGGGATGCATAGGGCAACAATGAATTCATGAAATCTCTCTCTCTCTCTCTCTCTCTCTCTCTCTCTCTCTCCATTCTTATATACAACCTCCCTTCGCGTTGTCATCAGCCACGTTAATCTTTTGGTCTACCACGTCCTCTCCTGCCCAGCAGCTTCCATTCAGGTACATCTTGGACTAACTCATCTTTCCTTCTTGAAATATACCCTATCCATCTCCATCTCAATAATCTAACTATGTCATTCACATTGGGCACCCCTGCCACCTTCACTAACTACTGCATTTGTTATAAGCTGCTGCTATTTTGAATCCCAAAAATCCTTCTCAATGCTTTATCCCCAGAATCAAGAAAAGTTGAATCAGTTGTTACAGTGCTGTACCACGACTGGTTCCCTTAAGTTGATATCGATCTTACAAGTGAAATGTATATCTTGATTTTCCTATAAACTGAAATTCAATTTGACCTCCATACTTTTTATTTCTTAATAAAAGTAAACAAACAAAAAATCACATATGTACTATAGCAGCTAATATGCATTTTTCTTTATGTTTTCCTCATATTTATTATTAATATTTCTATTAAGCTGAAGGGGAAAATCTTATAAAGGCTTAGGCCCGTCATGCTAGCTGGCTAGCCAACTATTCTCACATTTTCTGTGAAGAATTTCAAACTCTCATGTACCTCCAAAGGTTGTTTGATCTCTCTCTCTCTCTCTCTCTCTCTTCTCTCTCTCTCTCTCTCCTCTCTCTCTTCAACAATATGAATTATCTGTGTACGTATTATTTTGCTGAAGTTTATAGACTCATTCAGAATCGATTTACAAATAAAACACATTCTCTATAATCAGGTAATACGTGTATCCATTAATAAAGTATTTTGATTCACTAAACTACTGTTGAAATATAGATTTCAATATCAAGAAGTTTATAAAAAAAAAACGATTACCAGTTGCATGATTCCAGTGATATATATATATATATATATATATATGTGTGTGTGTATGTGTGTATGTATACATACATATATATATATATATATATATATATACTGTAACAATAGCTTCTAATCTTGCCTGCCGTAAAATTGTCTTTTTCGAAATTACCAAGCGAGTGACAGTTACTTTGCATTACGTACTGTCTTTCTGCGTTTAGAGTCCTTGGCTCGGCACAGCGAACCTTACTCAGTCTGCCTTGCCACTTCACCCAGCAGTTGGGTGGTTGGTGGTAACCTGTATGCAAGTTAATTCGAGGTTCGTTTAGTTGGTAAGTTTCTAATACTTTTATCATTTCGTGTTAATTGGCGAGATGGTTATATTAGTAGGTTATTTGTGTATACTAAAAGTTTCAAATATCTGTGTTAATATACCGGTTTCATTTTTCTTTTTCTTTTAAATGCCTTGATTTAACGTATGTTTTAAGTTGTGTATACTTAATTTTTTAAATTCCCTGACTAAACATACCAGTTTTATATTCTCTCTGTATATTTAGTCATCAAATACCCTGACCTAATACAAGTTTTAAGTTATTTCTATTTATTTGTTTTCAAATCCCTTGCCCCAACATGCCGGTTTAAGTCATTTTTCTGTATACCGAATCTCTGTTAAATACTACGTATTAACCTGACTTTATATACGCTTTCAGGAAAGAAAAGTCTGGATTCCTCTGAAAACCAGTGTGTTCGAAGTTTATCTGGAAGGGGATATTTCTTAAGCCAACGTTACCTGGATTAACCTTTCGTACGGACCCATTTGTTACTAAATACAAAATTACCTTATACAACACTGGAATGTGGTGACGTATTTTTTCAGTCTGGACTAAGAGGCAAGTATTATTTCATGGCTTTAATTTTTCCAATCTTAAGCAAGCAAGTCCTCCCCGATTAGGGGCGGCGCCCCTAATCGTGGGAGGACGTTCCCTGTAGCACACGGTAGACCTTAAAGGTCTGCCGTGTGCTATAGGGAGGCTTGCTTTAAAAGGTATTTTCGGTGAGTATTTTATATTTTCTTACTTTTATTTAGGTTGTGCAGTTTACCTTAAGCGTGTTAATAATAAAGTTTACTTAAAGCCTGTGAATAACAAAGCTTTTCAAATTTTCCAAACTTATTTGCTTTTAATATAGTTTATCAATATCTTGGATAATTGAGTTTACTCTAGGTTTTAAGTAATGGATGTAAGTCATACGAAATTAGTCATTTTATTATGCTTTTATTAGTTTAATACTACAGGCATAAGATGAGTTTTTATTTAGGGATTCCTAACATTTACAAGAAGACTTTCTAATAATTTATTCTTTTTCAGATTGGATGGCGCGTCAGGATGAAATTAGATGGGATATATTACTCTACTTTGGTTTGGTTGAAGATGGTTTCTGGACATCCTGGCTAAATCTTTTATGCTTTTGACTTTTATTGGAAATCCTGCAAGATCACTGTCTGAGGTAAAGATTTCTTTGGATTTTTTGAAATTCCGGCTTGTACTGGAAGACTTGTTCAACTAGGTTTACAGAAATTCCGGTAAAGGGTTACTGGTAAGTTTAAAGTAAACTGAACATGATCTGGTAAATTTTGAGTGGGGTTCACGGTAATAAAATGTCTGAGTCATTAAAAATGACAAGAGCAATTTTAATAAAACAAGATATACTGAACTTTTTATGACAATTATGTTTAAATCTTGGTAAGTTAGCCATAGAGTTAATTAAAACTTCGGTTTTGATAAAAAGATAAGCTTTCTAGATTAAATTGAAATATAGTTTGTAATTTATGATTAGCTAAACTTATTTCTACTTGCTTAAAAAGGTTTAATTGTATAAATCGCAAAAATTTTCAGTTTACTATTTTGTGGTTGTTAAATTTGTTTTTTTCTTGTAAGCTATTACTGACATGCTTAAAAGGTTTTCAAACTTCCTCCTTGTTTCAATGGTTGAAATTAATTTCATTTGATCTTGTAACAAGAAGTTTCCAAAAGGTGACTTGGCTTTGTAATAAAGGAAACCGCTTGGTGACTGAAAATAGGTATGAAAACATTAGTATATGAAAAACAGAAATTGGGTAATTTCATTAAAACTCCCTTGTAATATTTTAAAATTGGAAGCCTCCCTGCCTTCCTGATTACCAAAGATTCTCTGGTTCAATATAAATTTGTTTGGGCTTCTCTATGTCCATTTTACATAAATTTCGGTATCTTTAATGTGCAAAATGGAAAACTACCGGTAAGTAGTCTGCGTCAAACGGACGTGTAATAATGTAGCAGTACTAATGTTCCCGGTACTCGTAGAATTACTTATAACTGAAGGATTAAAGTTTGAAGGAATAAAATTTGAAGTGAAGGATTGAAATTTGAAGGATTGAAAATTTTAAGTATTAAAATTTGAAGGATTGAAGGTTGAAATATGAGTGAGTATTGAAGGGCTGAAGTATGATGGGTTGAAATATGAAGGGTTTAAATAAGAGTTGAAAGGGTTACAATTTGATATTGAAGGAACATTATTTTTTTTTTTTTTTTTTAAGTAATGTACCATCGTTGTTGGCCAAAACCTATTTTGTCACTGAGAATAGTTAGACTTCACTTATTAAGGGGATTGGGGATTGAAGAGATCCATTACTTTAAATTTGAAATGAGCTTACTGGGCTTATGAAATATTTTGCCTCGAGCACATCGCACAGGATGAATATGATAACTGTTTCAGTCTAGGTATTGCATCACCTATGAAAATATACCTTTCGAGGAAAACGACTAATAAATTTGTAACCATTGTCTGCAAGGTTAAACTGTAGCTGCAGATTACTTCGGCGTTCTTCGTTTATTCGGTATTAAGTAATTTTTTTTTTCTTTTCTTTTTTCTTGGGGGGGGGGCAATAATATTCATTGTTTTGTTAGTATTAATTTTTCAATGCAACATATTTTTAACTAGTTTAGCATGGCCATTTGATGACTGGGAAACTGTACAGTACAAGGCGTTGATAATCGTACAAGCAGTTATGCAGTTAAGTAGTACTGTAATTTTAAAAGTAAAACCAATCATGATTTTTTGCGTGAATGATGTTCAGAAAGGGCTAGCTTGTTTTGCGTGCCAAGGTCTTTAATTTCATAATTTTGATTTATAATCAAATTTTTCGCTAAACGTTTTAATATCAAAGCTAATTAAAACTAAGTTTTCTGAAACTAAGTAGCGGAGATTACTTAGATATCTTCTAACTTTATTTTTGTTTTTATTAAAGGGTTATTCTTTTTTTTTTATGCAGAACATTAAGAATTCGTACATGGATAAAGAATTCCTTTCCTAGATCATTATTAGGATGTCAGATAACCCTTAATCAATCAATCGATCAAGGATCATTAAAGTGTTTATGGAACTCTTTGTCTGCAGTAGATATGAAACTCATTACTATAGGGTTATATGGGTACACACTACAATTAAACGTCCTCAAAACTGATTGGATATTTGTCATTTTGTCCTGAAAATTTAATGTAGAAAATACCATCAGTAGGATTTTATAAGTAATGAAAACTTGAAAGATTGCATTTTGTTTTAAAATTTCATTGTTTACAACGATGCAGATCGTTTTAAATACCGTTCTTTATTTTAACAACTTGTTATCTATTGCAGGGAGCAATTAACCCCAAGGTATTTCTTTATAACGCTAATTATAGAACTTAAGGTATATTATCATTATAAAACTAATTATAGAACTCGAGGTATATTATTCATAACACTAATTATAGAACTCAAGGTATATTATCATTATAACACTAATTATAGAACTCAAGGTATAGCATCATTATAACACTAATTATAGAACCTAAGGTATATTATCACTGCATATTATTTCCAGCTTTTGAATACTGGTGTGGTTAACCTTATATTAAGATGACACACTATCAGATCCCAGAGAGGGTTTGGTCGCTAACCCCCTTTTAAAGAAAAAACAAGTTTGTAAAACCTGGACGAGAGAGAGAGAGAGAGAGAGAGAGAGAGGAGAGAGAAGAGAGAGAGAGGGGTGTTATATTTAGGTTGTCGTAGCAGTTAGTTTAAATCACCTATATATCCTAAACCTCTGGTTTTCAATACTTACAACCAATCTTTTTCTAATTTAACAGATTTTCTGTTCTAATAAGCTGGGATGTTATTTTCTTTTATAAATGATATCATTAGAAAATATTTTAAAACAAATAGGATCAGTAATAAAACACCCCTTATATAGTATTAACAATAACCAATCGATTTAACTTAAACTATGAATAAATGAAATTAACAATTTAAAAACATATTGACCCTATTATTAAAGGATATTCTATTAGACGTTACCAGAAATGCTATTTTTGAGAATCCCCCATTGAAGTCAACAGTGGGATATCTTTGAAGAAAAAACTTTCGAGAAAGCAGCTTTTACTATACTTATCATACCGACTTTCTGACTAAAAACTCCTAAAACTTCTTCCTTTACCGACGTTCTCAAAGCACTGATAAAAGCAAGAGGCTCAGCTTTGACACGCTAAAGTGAAAAGACTTAGCATTTTGAACAAGCACGATAGCGAAAAAGTTTGCATCCAACTTTGATAAGGATGCAGCTAAGATTTATTGTTGTTGTTTCAGATTGCCTTACACACTTGTAGCCTGTAGTTTTTTTTTTTTTTTTTTTTTTTTTTTTTGTGATTAACTGAGATCATCAGTGATAACGATCGGGTTTTTTGATAACTTTTAAAAGGATTATTTAAAACTGGAAGTAAAAAGAATGGTAAAATGGGATTTTAGTAAGATGATTAATGAGAGCAATCAGAAAGAGAGCCCAATTTAAATTTGATATTGGCTCTATTTAAGAAAGTATATAAGTAGATTAATTATAAACACAGAGTTTATGTCACAGTACGGTATACTGAATAAAAAATACCCTTATGATAATATATACTTTTAAAAAAAATAGCTTTTGAAAGAGGATAATTACCTAATTTCCGTTGACAAAATTGTAAAAAATGAATCTGCTGGACAACTATATTAGGCACTTCACGTCCATATGCACATGCAGCAGAAATACGTACACTCTTAGATACGCACGAGCTCTGTCACATAAATACACATGCATACACTTGTAAATATTTATACTAATATATATTATATATATAAATATATATATATATATATATATATATATATATATATATATATATATATATATATATATATATATATATATATATATATATATATGTATATGCAGAAGAACCACAGGGAAAATGAAAATACGAAATATACGCTTAAGTCCTGACTAGTTTCGTGATACTTCTTCAGTCCTCTGAAGAAGTATCACGAAACTAGTCAGGACTTAAGCGTATATTTCGTATTTTCATTTTCCCTGTGGTTCTTCTGCATCTGACCATCACGTTTTCCTGTGATTTTTACGCATATATGTATATATATATATATATATATATATATATATATATATATATATATATATATATATATATATATATATATGTATATATGTATATATATATACATATATATATGTATATATATATATATATATATATAAAATATATATATATATATACATATATGTATATATATATATATATATATATATATATATATATATATATATATATATATATATATATATATCGAAGGAACCGAAGTAATAGATTAAATTGAATATTCAGAAAACCATAGCTCTCTTCTTATTATATCTTAGAGCCTTTGTAGCAAGTTTATTTTCACTATCAAGAATTCGATACCACTAGAGTTTATAATAACCTCAAATAACAAGATTTTATAATAAAAGCGTTTATATAATTCCATTAGAAACTAATAACAAATCATGAATCGAATTTTATACTATGGGAACGGACATACATTTGAATTAAAATAATTGTGAATACATTCAAATATGTGAATGTTTCATGAATTAAAAAGTGTGAATAATAATATACAAGGACAGAAATGAATTATTTCATAAATGCTTCAGAAGAGTTTATTTCAAAATCTTACTATGATTCAAGAAAAATATTGTATTAAGTTCATTGTGCTTGAATTTCTTTAACTGTCTTTCCGTTTTTTTTATCACTCGGTTCCAATCCAAGTCCCGTTTCAATTTACTTTCTCTTCTTCAGCTCTAATAACATTGGCCTTTCTTAGGCTCTCTCTAACTGACTCCCCAATTTAGTTTCCCGTTCCTGATTTCTCTTATCCTTCGCTTAGCCATTTCTTGCCTCCAGTACCCAATCCGGGGTCTGCTTCTTCGACCGTGTCTCCAAATCTCCCTTTTGCACAGATTCTCGGGAACTGCAGAGAAATTTCACCTCAGCTTTTTGCACCGACTATTTTATCCTTTTCTTTAGTCTTTTTCTTTCTTTCTCGTTTCCGATTTCCTATAGGACTCGTATATATTTGGCCAAAGGGTAAAGTTTTGTTTATATATTCTTTATTCTTTTTCCCTAGTTGCTATCCATGAAAATAAAGAAGTACTTTTACTTATGTTCAAAAAGGTATGTAATGATAAATAACCATACTTATTACTTCACATATAGAATTGCATAGGGATAAATGTAAGTATATACACTTTATATATTAGTAGATTTAATATATACACACATATATATACATATATATGCATAAGTATATATATATATATATATATATATATATATATATATATATATATATATATATATATATATATATATATATATATATATAGATATATATATATATATATGTATATAGATATATATATATATATATATATATATATATATATATATATATATATAGATATGTATATATATATATATATATATATATATATATATATATATATATATATATATATAGCTATATATATATATATATATATATATATATATATATATATATTCATATAGATAGAAAGATAGATAAACATGTATATATAATTCCCTTTTCGATAAAGATAAATTGATGATATTAATTCACAATGCAATAATTTAGGAAAATGCATACATATTAGACACCAATATTATATCAGAAAGACCAATAGAATAGTATAGGATACTGCTTAGCCTTATATTGAGATAAATAAACTTATACCTGATCATTTGTTCAACATACACAAAAATATACGTATTCTGTCCTAGTTAGCAGTTGATATCGAATTAACGTGAAAAGCTGAAATCCTTATAAGATAACTGAATTATATTTGCATTATTCTGTTTTCTAGTTTATACCTTATTTCCATCCGGGTTTATAAAGATTGAAGAAATGAAACAGAAAGAAAAAACACCATAGTGTTGCTAATGAGGGTTTGGTCTTCTCACTATGCAAATTACTCTCCTTAAGGCGTCATTAGTGAGAGGCCTCTTCCTAAGAGCAGAAAAAACGTATAAATAGTTGGTGATTCTGGCTGATGGTGAAAGGTATATGAATATGCAAATATATAAGACTAAACAAACTTGTAAACAATAGCAGAGACGTATATTTTCTTCAAAAGGGTAATAAAAGTATTAATAATAGTATAACTGGAACAAAGATAAACTTTTCTGTTGTTTATTCTGTTACTAGTGTACCCAAGCCGTCAAAAATCACGTTTAATTATTTAGATAGATACGCATACACATGCGCGCGCACGCTCACACACACTCAGTTTGAACTCTTCCCACCCCCTACCCCTTTCCCTAACTACAGTCCACTGGTGCGGCAATTTGTGGGAATGTGGGTTTCTGGTGTACCTTTCGGGGTACCCCGTCTCATCAGGGCATGTTGTACTCGCTCTTCCCTCTTAAGCGTAATAGAATATATATATATATATATATATATATATATATATATATATATATATATATATATATATATATATATATATATATATATATATATATATAGATATCTATATATATATATATATATATATATATATATATATATATATATATATATATATATATATAGTATATATATATATATATATATATATATATATATATAGATATATATATATATATAATATATATATATATATATATATATATATATATATATATTATATATACACATGTGTGTGTATATATATATATATACAGTATATATATATATATATATATATATATATATATATATATATATATATATGTATATATATATATATATATATATATATATATATATATATATATATATATGTATATATATGTGTGTGTATATGTATATATATGTATATATGTGTAT
Organism: Palaemon carinicauda; assembly: GCF_036898095.1. Classification (NCBI taxonomy): domain Eukaryota; kingdom Metazoa; phylum Arthropoda; class Malacostraca; order Decapoda; family Palaemonidae; genus Palaemon; species Palaemon carinicauda. The sequence continues at coordinate 12,816,426 of NC_090740.1, read as the reverse complement.
ATATATATATATAGAGAGAGAGAGAGAGAGAGAGAGAGAGAGAGAGAGAGAGAGAGAGAGAGAGAGAGAGAGAGAGGAGAGAGAGAGAGAGACCATTATATAGGAGAGATTGATTCATATTTACTTCATCATGTAACGTTTTCTGAGAAAAATCTGTGTATTTTTGTACTTTCAGTATGCGAAAATACCTTCGCATATGCCAAACTAGAATACAATATGAATTACTGAATATACAGTAGATCTCGCAGTAAAATTCCGAGAAAACGAATTCAAGAGTCAAAGTGAAATTGCCAAGTTCAGGTCTTGTAGGTGTTAGTGTTTGAGAAGGCAATGGTTGAGGAGACATGTTTACATATATTACTTCTCTTGTAGTTTGTTTATTTCCTTATTTCCTTTCCTCACTGGGTTCTTTTTCCCTGCTGGAGCCCCTGTGCTTGAAGCATCCTACTTTTCCAACTAGGGTTGTAGCTTAGATAGTGGTAATAATAATAATAATATTGTTATTATGAAATGTTATGACGGAGAGACAGTATTGCTTTGTTAGGTCTCATCAAGTTTTTGAATAGCAGCATAAAACTCTAAAATACAAGGTGGGCGGTTATGGCAATAATATTTCAATGTGATCATGATATGACAGAATGTGTATTCTTATCATTTCCAGAGAATAGCCAATGTAGTGCAGGATGAAATATCTATTTTAATGTTGTTACTGTTCTTAAAATATTTTATTTTTCCTTCTTTCATTTCCTCACTGGGCTATTTTCCTTGTTAGGAACCCTGAGTTTATAGCATCCTGATTTTCCAATAAGGGTTGTAGCTTAGCAAGTAGTAATAATAATAATAATAATAATAATAATAATAATAATAATGATAATAATAATAATAATGATAATGAAGTGTACTAAAATGGAGTCCGGTAGGATTCATATCCTTAATTGGATTTTTTTTTTTTTTTCAGGATTTAGTGTTATTATGGACTGCAGTAACCGAAAGGCTTAATTTCCAAATTTATCCATGACCTATAAATCTCATATTTGGGCCTTTTCTTTAAATAGTCGCTACCGAACTAACTCTGGGTCATAGTCATATGTCAGGAACATATCCAAATATAATGACATTTTCATCTAGGCAGAGGATTTTAATGGTACTGAATCAAATTGTGAGTGTTTTGGATTGATTAGAGGTAAAGATGTCATTATGAAGTTACTAAATTGATGATTTAATCTTGAATACGGGTGCAGCACTCCGAACATTCTATAGTTTAAAGGCTTAAATAGGGGTATGAATCTGCACATAACTAATGCATTGGCCATTTTGACGAAGTTTGATGCAATTTTGGTAAACTTCAATATGAACCCGTGAGCTTACAGTTTGTGGAACTAAAGCAAGCCATTCAATCGTTTAGCTCAACTACTGTATTTGGAATCTATCTTCCCTCCAGCTATTCAGTCATGCTATATCTAGCATACTACAATTCTCTCTTTTAATCTCATCACCTTCCTTAGTGTTTTTAATCTTCAGTGTGGGAATTTTCTTCCTGACATCTAAGAGCTACAATTTATTCGAAAAAGGAATGATTCATCCAAAATAAACTACATGTACATTATACAATTTTCAAGCAAAATGAGGCTATTTTTCCTTCACATATTTCACGTTTTTCTTTGTCCAGACGTTGTTATTTTCTTTCGAATCTTTCCCACGTATATTCTAAACCTTTATGCATGAATTAGAATTGAGGCCCTTTGCGTCAATAGGCGTAGGATGAGATGATGATTATAATAGGCATGAATTTCGTCTAGGCTCCATTCTATTAATATCAGTCATCCTTAGTGAATTTTTTTTTTATCTTGCTAACAATAAAAATCAGCCATCCGAACTTCGTTGGCTGAGACTAACTGTAATTAATAGTATCAAGACAGCGAAAAGGAAGCGAAATATGTATATATATATATATATATATATATATATATATATATATATATATATATATATATGTATATATATATATATGTATATATATATATATATATATATATATATATATATATATATATATATATATATATATATATATATATATATATATATATATATATATATATATACACACACATATATATATATATATATATATATATATATATATATATATATATATATATATATATACATATATATATATATATATATATATATATATATATATATATATATATATATATATATATATATATATATATATATATATATATGTATATATACATATATATATATACATATATATATATATATATATATATATATATATATATATATATATATATATATATATATATATATATATATATATATATATATATTATTTTTTTTAAACATTAATGATAAAATCAAGCGTTATAATCAACTATAATAATACGAGTAGAAAAATAATACCTTGGACTTATTTGTTAGGTAGTTACTTAATAATAAATAAAAAAAAAAGAGTATGGAAGAGTTTGAAAAGAAAATAGAAGAAGAAGGAGTAAGGTCCAATCTCAATTCAAAAAGAGATAAAAATGGGGAATTTTCTTTCCAATAAAAGGCCAGACTCATCTAAGTCTTCTTTTCCCCCAAAAAGATTTCCTTTTTGAAAGAAATGTTAGAACATCATTCCTAACTTCGAAAACTTTCTCCTTTTTGGGTTTCTCCCCGTCCAGTGATTTTTTTTTTCTTTTTTTTTTCTTTTGTAAGCTTTTATGAAGTAGAGAAATATAACACGAATTTTATACATGAATTTGATTGAGGGGGATAGTATCTATGAGTAAAATATACACATTCAACATTTTATGTAAAAAAAAAAAAAAAAAAAAAAAAAAAAACACTAAAATCTACATTACGTAAGACTGCAAAACAAGTTTCTAAACAAAAACACTTTTTCCTTTTTTGGGTTTCTCCTTGTCCAGTGAAATCTTTTTTTTTTTTTTTTTTTTTTTAATCTTGTAAGCTATTAAGAAGCAGAGAAATATAACACAAATTTTATACATGAACTTGATTGAGGGGGATAGTATCTATGAGTAAAATATACACATAAAACAACATATGTATAAAACGAAACACTAAACTCTACGTTATTTAAGACTGCTAAACAAATTTCTAAACAGAAACACACAAACGTATTTATGTATCAGGGTGATGCATTCCCTTGGGGTATAGTTCTCTTGCTTGAGGGTACCTTCGGGCACGCTATTCTATCTTATTTCTCATCCTTTTATTATATTTTTTGTTGGAAGTTTCTATAGTTTATATATGAGAGATCTATTTCAATGTTGTTACTGTTCTTAAAGAAACTTTATTTAAATTGTTCACTGCTTCTCTTGTAGATTATTTACTTCCTTATTTCCTTTCCTCACTGGGCTGTTTTCCTGTTGAAGCCCTTGGGATTATAGCATTCTGCTTTTCCAATTATGTTTGTAGCTTAGATGATGATGATAATGATGATGATGATGATGATCTATATTTCTAAAAGAAACTTTCATTTGAATAATCAACTGATTATTACTTCTAAAATTTTGCTACTTCTGAAATAAATTTGCACGCTATTCCTCTACAGACAACATATATAAAACTCTATTATCAAATCTGCGTTAAACACTAAGCGATAATTAGATACTCGAGAACATTATGATTATCTCTTATCTTCTCGACAGCTTTACCTACTCTACTCTAATAAAGTTTTCTTATTATATTCCATAATTTATTTTATTAAGAAAATATTTCTTAATTATCACACAGCTACATTGAGAACACATTTCCCCTCACTAAAGGATCTCAGAACGTTTAAAGCTTCAAAACTATTAATATTACAGATTGAAACAAGATACGATCAAGAAGATAACATGCTTTGGCATATATAATCACCACCTGAATTATGCTTGAAAAAATATGCGGAAATTATTGGATCTTTGTGAAAGGAAGATTTTTTAAATTAGAAGACTGAATTCTAGGAACCAATTATGTTCGAGTATTCCCCCCCCCCCCCACCCCTCTCTCTCTCTCTCTCTCTCTCTCTCTCTCTCTCTCTCTCTCTCTCTCTCTCTCTCTCTCTCTCTCTCTCTCGTATGTTATTAGTGATATCGTTGAAACCAACTAGTCAGCTAATGACTAAATGAATATATATATATATATATATATATATATATATATATATATATATATATATATATATATATATATATATATATATATATATATATATATATATATACAATATGTATATATATATATATATGTATGTATATATATATATATATATATATATATATATATATATATGTATATATATATATATATATATTCATATATATATGTGTGTCTGTGTCTGCGTCTGTATAAAATGAAAGTCCTATAATATGATTTGGATATAAAGACGAGAAAATTATTACTGACGCTAAATTGAACAAATAAGATAGTGTTAATAAGTATAGGATGTATATAATTTCTGCACAATTTCCCTCTAATGGCCATTCGAATGAAGAAGAATGTGGCAGGTAAACACTAGAGCTGTACAAGTGCTCTGTTTTCCCTTATATTTTGAAAGCATCAGTGTCTCAATTTTTGTTTTCCGAAAGATCATTGTTTGCATAATGATCTTCCAAATCAGGTAGTTGAATCGTTATAATTTCAAAAGTTCAAACTTGCAGTAATTGTTTTTATGTTGAAAAGGCTGACATGAGTCTTTTTATAGTTTATATATGAAAGATCTGTTTCAAGAAACTTGTTGAACGTGGCAGGACAGTCTTCTTGAGAGTCGCATCGTTGTCATCCCGATGTAACAGCCGGAACATCAATGGACTGGGCATTGGTAGGAATATATGACATTGGACCTCTCCATAAAGTCCCTGTATGGAAGGGTGGGGTTATTCTTCATAATTAAAATTAAAGAACTTTTCCTCGCTGTCTAGTAGTAGATAATGATGTTAATTTTGGTGTTTTCTTGAACAGGGGCGACGTGATTCTTCAGTATTTCTTTAATGGCTTTCTCGCCTTAATTGTGATGCCAATGAATACTGTATTTCCTTTATAGGAGAGATTGATCTTAGATGTAGAAGTCTCGCTGCAGGGCTCGGTCTTGTAACAATTGTCCATAGTGCGTTTAACCTCTCCATTAACCTGCTTGTTGAGTAACCATTATTCACAATAACCTGGGTGATGCTATCCACATCCTTTTGGGCTTTCATCCATGAAAAACAATGAGAGAGGGCCTGACAAATGTATACTTTAATGGTGGAAGTTTTGTGTTTTGTAGGACACTCAGTCACCAATCAAGGAGAGTCTGCATTAGGCTCCCTGTAAAGAGTATTATCAAAACCGTGCTCGGCAGACGAGACTAAGACAGCAGTATAAATAGAGCTAGTCAGCCTACATCCATTTAGGTTCAGCCTGAAGATGAGGGGAGTAATACGGTATCCTCTTGAAACGCGACAAAGAACACTCCTGATTACGACTGTATTTTTTATCATGAAATTTTAGAAATAAATTTCTTTGTATTTTGCTCACCTTCGCGATGTCCAACATAGCATAAAAAAATTAGAACCATTGAAAAGCTCAATTATAAAATAAATGCTACTGAGGCAGCCATCATTTTAAACGAGGCATGTCTGAAAGAGGGTCTACTTCCTAAGATTAATAATAATAATAATAATAATAATAATAATAATAATAATAATAATAATAATAATAATAATAATACTTATCCTCCTCCTCATCATCATCATCATCATATCAATGTTAAAAAGAAAAAAAAAATTTATTAATATTTTTATTTTGATGGTGTGGTATCTGCTGTTGCTGGTGTTGTTACTATCATTATTAAATTGGAAGTCTCAAATTAGGAACAATATGGTCAAAACGTTTTGAAATAAAACTCAATAATTACATATGGAGAATTATCAAAGTAAAATTCCCCGATAAACTGAAACACGGAAAATTTCTGACATGCATATAAATGACGCTTTAAAAGCTTCATAAATTCAATATCACATAGACCTCCTGGCCATTTTAGTTTTTAGAACACCATTAATCCTTTGACAGTTGGGTTACCTTTGTCTGTGTGCAATGCTAACCAGTATTGAATGGCCTTCAGTCCTCCAACTTTGATCGTTTCCCTCTGACAGAAAGCCAATTTGGAGTTGGAGGATACAGTGCCTCCCAACCACCGCTCTCTCTTCATTTCATTTTCAACTTTTACGTTCCGACAGCAGTTATTTTTAGCTCGATTTTACGTGCACTGTGAAAGACTCTTCGGATGAGGTTAATATTGCAATTTGGAGGGAATGCATCAGTTGCTTTTGCTACATTACTTTTTTTTTCTTTTTGTATTTATTAGATATATGTTTGCTAATTTTCTAATTTATGTATGATACATATATATATATATATATATATATATATTTATATATATATATATATATATATATATATATATATGCATATATATATATATATATGTATATACATATATATATATATATATATATATATATATATATATATATATATATATATATATATATATATATATATATATATATACAGTATATAGACGATTCTACATTCATTTAAGCTTATTAGTTGGAAGGATTTGCTTTGGTAAATAGGCCTATCACATTTTAATTTCTTTCGAAATTTTTTAGTATTTCTGAGTTAACTTGAAATATTTAATTAGTTAGGTTTTCATTTCAATTATCATAATACATATTGACATATTAAGAGCCAAACTCCAGACATCAGTATGGACATATCTGAGGCCTTTATCCTACAGTGTACTGGAAACAGCTTCATTTGTTGTTGTTGTTGTTGTTGATATCAATAAATTATATTTGGCTAGGGCTATTTATACCACTCAAAGTCAAGAGATAAAGGCATATTATGGATTTATCTTAAATTGAATATATAATTTTTGATAGAGGACGTTTTGGGTCGAATATAATATTCAATATTCAATATAATATTCAATAAGTTAAGAGGTAAATGTGTATTTTGGATTCACCATAAATGAAATAAATCCCTTTTCATAAATGACGTTTTGGGTTGAATATAATATTCAAAATGTGCATATCTGCTTTTCAAACCTATGAATTATTTGAACTGAATATATATCCGATATAGCTCACGGCCCATATACTCCTGTTAACAAACTGAATATTGTATGAAACAATAACAAGACTGGATTCACCTATTCCATTTTTCCACTGCCCAAGAGCTAATATGTTTTCTGTGGATTTATTTTACTACAATTGTAGCCTATCACTGGAATGGGAAGGACCTTTCATAATCTCTAATGAATAAATAATGAAAGATAATTTTATTTTTTTATTCCTGGATAGGTGTAGTGAGTCGATGTCGTTAAAGAAGAAAAGAGGCACAACGTGCCTAATTTCAGTTGCACGATAAATATCCCCAACTTTAATCTTCGTATATATTACTGAGCACAATAAGAATTCCACAAAATAAAGACTCTGGACGCAGTACGGAATATAAAAATGTATTTACCAGAGAGAGAGAGAGGAGAGAGAGAGAGAGAGAGAGAGAGAGAGAGAGAGAGAGACTATCGGTACATATTAGATTACGAAGAAAAAACACCTTTTGGCCTTCATTATAATTAATTTCTGTGTAAGCCATTACATTGGTTCCTTGGAGCAAGAATTCGAAAAATGGAATACAATTAAACAATGAAACCAAGAGATATATAAGTTTATTTAGACTCCTCTGTACATACAGTAGTCCTATCGAACACGGGGTATTTGTACTTGGGTACAAACTAACCTAAGGAATAAAGAGGAAAAGACCTGAGAACTTGTCGTGGCCAATGTGGTAAAGTCCCTGACTGGTGAACGACAGACTGGAGTTCAAGTCCCGCTCAGACTCGTTAGCTTCTTTGGTCTCTGCAACCCTAACATCCTTGTGAGCTAAGGATGGCAATGTTTGGGGGTAGCCTATAAGTCTATCTGTTGAGTCATCAGCAGCCATTGGTCTGCCCTTCCTTGGTCTTAGTTTGGATGGAGAGCGGTCTTGGCGCTAATCATATGTATATATGATCAGTCCTCTAGGGCATTGTCCTGCTTGATAGAGCATTTTCACTGTCCCCTACCTCTGCTATTCATCAGCGCCCTTTAAAACGTTAAAACTTCTTGGTTACATGGCATAGAAGTGGCACTTATATGAGAGGGTCTTAATATTCAGGTAACGAGAGAGTGATGCGTCAGCTTAAATCTTAAATGTAATCGTATAAGATACTTGGTGAAATAACTTTTTTTTTTTTTTTAAAGAAAAAGGTTTTGTCTTGAATTTGGCAGTAGAGGAAGGAAGAAAGTTTAAAATATAAGCTGTTCTTCAATTTGTATATCTACCATTTATGAGGATAATTGACAAATTGTAAAACTTTAATAGTAAATTTCGAACTTTAATGGTGAATTAGGTACTTTTATGTTGATTTGGGCACTTTAATGTTGAATTGGGAGCTTTCATTGTGAATTGGGAACTTTTATGGTGAATTGGGAACTTTAATGGTAAATTTGGGAGCTTTAATGGTGAATAACAAAAAGGGAGGATCTGCGAACACAGCTGAAATGCAAAGAGAGAGAGAGAGAGAGAGAGAGAGAGAGAGAGAGAGAGAGAGAGAGAGAGAGAGAGGACGACTTAATATTTATAGATTAAAAAGTAATAAAGCAATCTTGGATCAATCAGGGAGAAACTGACAATAGGAGATAGATAAAGAGATAAACTGAAGTTGAGAAGAACAGAGAAAAGACACGAATGATAAAGGAACATTTAGTAAAATTAAATGGAATACTGCAAAAAGGGAAAACTAATTTAATTGACAAGTTGAAGTCACTTCCATATAGAAGAGAGAGAGAGAGAGAGGAGAGAGAGAGAGAGAGAGAGTTAAAATTCTATTCAGAGGAGAGAGAGAGAGAGAGAGAGAGAGAGAGAGAGAGAGAGAGAGAGGGAGAGAGAGAGAGAGAGAGTAAAATTCTATTCACTCTGGGTATATGTTAATTCAATTAAAACTAAATGAAAAGAGCTGTGACTTTTTGAATGATATTTGCTTCAGACAATTTTCAAAGCATTTTGTGAATGGATGGCTGTACAAATAGGTC
>NC_090740.1:12769789-12799789 GCF_036898095.1 Palaemon carinicauda | reverse complement strand
AATCTATTTTTTATGTTCTTTATCGATTAGGAATTTCGTCGCTTTGAATGTGCGGAGTTCTGGAATGGGTGAATGTCAGAAAAATTATTCAGCGGCAGTTAAAGATAGGTCATATCTGTATATGTCGCATATATATATATATATATATATGTATGTATATATATATATATATATATATATGTATATATATATATATATATATATATATGTATATTATAATAGTCTGGATAATCACAGACTGCTGAAAAATTATGAAATACTTAAATGCAAAAATGATATAATCAAAGAAGATATGAAATAGGTAACAATATCCTAAAATCAATCTACAATCTTTTCCGATTGGCGAAATATGAAAAATCCAACAATTTGTTGGTAACACCAAAAAAAATATTCTTTTATATCACAACAAAGTAAATGAAAAAGTGATGAACAAATAAAAGCTGGAAAAATATGATTCTAAAAATGTAATGAAAATAAAAGAAAAGTAAAATAGAAATAAAAAATAAATGTTTAAAAAAAATATTTTTCCAAAAATGTAATGGAAATAGAGTCATTGCAAGTAAATACCATAGATAAACTGAACTTCAATTTGAAAATATATAATTCGTAACAGGAGACAATGAAACCTTACTTAATTGGAAAGTGTAAATGAAAAATAACTCTGTAAATATTAATTCATCTAGAAAACAAATCAAAACCCGGTATCAACAATAACCATTCACAGAAATGAAAATCAAAATATTGAAAAATTTTATACAGAATAAATTGATTGAAATGGTGTATTTTTATATCTCTCTCATTCATTCTACAAGGAGTATGAATGATAGTTCATAGGAGAAACATATATGTATGTGTATATATAGAAATATATATATATATATATATATACAGCATATATATATAAATATATATATATATATATATATATATGTATATAAATATATATATATATATATATGTATATATATATGCGTGCGTGTGTTTGTATATATATATATATATATATATATAAATATATATATATATATATATATATAAATATATATATACATATAAATAAATTCATATATGTATATATATAATATATATACATATATATGTATACAGTATGTAATATATATAATATATATATATTTATATATATATATAATATATATATATATATACACACAGTAACAAATGCAACCGTTCCTAGTACACTGCAGAACAAAGGCCTTAGTCATATCAATTCATGGCTGGGGTTTGGCGAGTTTTCATCACCATGTTGGCCAGTGCAGATTATTGGTGGTGTGAGAGTTTCGTCTGATTGCTCTCAACAAACCAACCTAGTATCTATGGCTCTGACTACACAAAGCTTGTCACCACATTGAGTTTTACCCACTTAGAATTTGCTTTAACTATATCTGGAATTCATTAGGTAGAAGGAAATTCGAAAACAAAGAAATTTGCAAATTGTTTTGGATAATAAGTTATGCATATTGCGAAGAAAAATCATACTTTAAATCGATAATTGGGAACTATTATTATTAGGATATAGATTGGACGAATGACCTTCCAGTTCAAACTGATAAATATAAAATCTGAATGATAGCAGTAATGATGCAAAAAGTCTTTTATACAAGAATATAAAAGAACCTGATCATTAACAAATAATTAATGCTATCAATAAGAGATCACAAACCAGCAAAATGATTTAGCAGAAAAGAAAATCAAACATTTTAAAATCTAATAATTTCCTTAATCAAATTATGAGGCGTGAAGAAGGAGATGATGAATAGGGATATATTGAATTAAAAGCTCAAGATAGAACGACTGGCGAAATCTAACTGAGGCCCTTTGCTTCAATAAACGCAGGATGATGATGATGATTATTATGATGATGAATTTCATAATGCTAAGAATTATGATTTTAAATTGGAAACATGTTGATGTTTAATAATAAAATTTATATACGAAATAGGCATAGGAATTGTTAAGAAATAATTCTAGACAAAGATTTCTGGGAGAGGAAAGCATAGTCGACAGAGCCATAGAGATTAACATCCCCTTTTATGTTCTTCTCTAAAACTTGATTAAGAAAGTTTAAATGGAAATGGGTGTTTGTTTCCAGTAACCAGTTGGCCAATGAACTTCCTCAGTTATTTTCCTTTTCTTTAATCTTTCTCCTATATTTTGTATACCTTCCAAATTATGTAGATACTAGTGTACGCATCCCGTCAAAAATGACTGCTAAATATTTAGATATATAAACATAAACATACACACGCACACACACATTCAAACCCCTGCCACCACCTTCTCCTTACTTAACTACAATCAAATAGGTCAGCAATTTGTTGGAGATTCTGGTTAAAAGTGTACCTCTCGGGATACCACCTCTCATCAGGGTATGACTATTTCTTCTCTCCATGAGCGTAACAGGAAAGAATTATATATGTATGCATGTATGTATGTATGTATGAATGTATGAATGTATGTATGTTAACATATATATACACATATATATATAGATATATATATATATATATATGTATGTACATATATATATATATATATATATGTATATACATATATATATATATATATATATGTACATACATATATATATACACATATATATACATACATACATACATACATATTATATATATATATGTGTGTGTGTGTGTGTGTGTGTTTGTGTGTACATATATATATATATATATATATAGATACCAAATAAAAAAGTTATTGTATTCATTCATTTCCATCCACCTCTCCTTCAGTACATTCGTTCAACAGAGTACCTTTAATTGTCTATCACGGAGCTATAAGAACAAGTCTTTCAAGTCGTAGAATATTAGAGCAAATAAAGAAACCAAGATCGGATATCGTTTTCTGCTGCAATCTCGTTGCAGCATGAAGGTTGCATCAGATGTCAAGCTCCACATATCAATGAGAACTGCATGACATCTGCTGAATTTCACTTTCATCTCAGTCTGTCTCCTTCAGGCTTCAAATCTCAAAAATATTTGAAAGATATTCGAGATAAGAAGCAAAGACAAAGATTTACGTATTTTAGAAAGACAAGTAAGGAGGGTGGTAGTTCAGTGGACTAAAAAGATAATACTAATTCTTTAAATTGCATTACTTGAATGGCTGAAAGCTAATAATAATTATGAAAATTATGAAGAAATAGTTTCCTTTTTCCAAAAGAAACATTATCTGTAAATATAGAAAACATTGAATAATAGTGAATAAAAATTATCTTTAAAGCAAAAATGAGGGAAATATTTTTCAGGCATTTTTATAATCATTAGCTTAGGATTCAAGTTGATTTTGTTTTAAATGTTAAATGATTAAATAATATATATATATATATATATTATATATATATGTATTTATATATAAATATATATATATATATATATATATACATATATATCCAGAAACCAATGATAATGCAGAAGTCTATTTTGCAGTTAAATACCTACTTAACTTAATCACCTTTTAATGCTTTTCAATGTTTTAAAAGTTTAAAGGTTGCTCATGAATGGCAGAGACAAGAGACAGTGACATTGTCCTAGTAAGCAAGACAATGCATTAGAGAATGACCATATATACATACACACGACCAGCGCCTAAACCCCCTCTCCACCCAAGGTAGGACCAGGGAGGGCCAGGTTATGGTTGCTGATGACTCAGCATATAGACCTATAGGTTACCTCAAACCCTCAATCCTAAGCTCAAAAGGATGGTGAGGTTGCAGCGACCAAAGGAAATAACGAGCTTGTGCGGGACTCGAACCCCAGTCTGGCGATCACTAGGCTAAGACGTTACAATCATAGTTTCTTAATATAACGGAAAAGTGAAACATTCAAATTTTTTGAGACAGTGTTCTATATTTTCATAATATTTCCTTCATTTATATAAATCGATATACAAGGATCATCTCATAAAGGTTAATCTGGCTTTCAAGTACAGATCATTTTCCCATATTCTTGGAACTCCACTAAATGGATTTTCCAGATATTAAACTTGAATCAAATTTCATTATCTAGTTAATGGGTTGAGTAACTTCAGCACCGCTACTAATTAAGATTAAATTGAATTACACAAAGGTCTTTAATCTTATATTCCAAAGGATTTCTTTAAGAACTGTCAAACAGTAGGAAAGGGTAAGGTGGACAGTTATAGTCGTAATGATAATTTAATTCCTTCGTTCAATTTAACGTTATGAGCAGACTTTCCTGTTAATTTCTATTGTAGATTTATCCCCTTTATTCAACTCAAATTGCTAGTGATTAAATGGAAATTATTATCCTTCCCTATTTTATCCTTTCTTTTAACCCATTCTATCCTATTGTCCTCATGTGAGGGCACCTGATAAATCATAATTTCATAAATATTTTAATTCATAAAACATCCCAGAGATAAATAAAAGCAAAAATTTAGTGATTTATCAACTGCTTCATATAAAAATTACGACTCAGTTATGTATATTTAGATTTTTCTTGGGGTCTACGTTCAGTGTAAAGCGGATTTTACACGATCAATCCGATTATCGAACCTGCTTGTCAAACGGTTCGAAGAGATGGAGTTAGCCACAAATGCATAAGGTTTATGAACAATGAAGCCCCGCCCGCAAAAGTCAGGTGAGAACAGACTTTATTCGAACCATTCGACGAACATATTCGACAACCAAATACCGCTCTCACGCGTAGGAACATCACTTAAAACACTTGTCTGTCAAACCACGTTCGACAAACCGTTACACCATGTAAACCGGCCTTAAAATCAAGCTTCAGACATGAAACATTTCAAACTTAAAAATAATATACAAAAAGACCTTTATCGATTGATGTTCTTTCCAAAACTAACTATTGTTTTTATCCAACATCAAAACTTCAGTTGATATTGTAGCATCAGCCACTGGTCCTTCATTATACATTTAGAAATATATAATAATTTTCTTCATTACTGATTAACATTTGGATAACATATAGGAAATATTTTTGCTCTAAATTTTCATGAAGACTTCATATGATTTTCTGATGCCAAGATAGATTAGAACAAATGGTTTCTGCTTCTTACGAGGACCGTTTGATGAGATATAATCATAAATCCATTAAGCAATTCTCTCTCTCTCTCTCTCTCTCTCTCTCTCTCTCTCTCTCTCTCTCTCTCTCTCTCTCTCTCTCTTTTGATGAAGCTGTTTCTAATGGTTTCCTGGGGTATTTTTGTCAAAATCTTCACTCAGTATGTTAATCTCCTAAGTTAAACATCACTTTAAACCTCTTGAAACTGATTCACACCATTCGTCCATTCAGATATTATCTATGACCTGAATTTGAGTGAGAAAAAGAAAAATAACTTATACTACTCATAGGAAAAAACATGACGTTATACGAAGCTTCAGCAAAATATAAGTAAATTCCTTTCATGTCTGTGATGTTAAAAGCGCAAAACATGTTTACAGTTCCCCCACTGAGGAGAAAAAACATCTGAATATCTATGTTAGGTAACGTAAGATTGAGATTAATATTTGTTAACAAGCACTCCTCGTAAGAGTTTGGAATAGTGAAATAAAAGAGTTACTTACTGGTCAAATATGTTCAAATCCTATTCATTGGATTTAAAAGGATTAAATTCCTTTTCCTCGAGCTCACTTCTCAATGGAGGTAAAAGTGTTTTCCATTTAAAGTAGAGAGAACCTTTTTTTGATCATTTATAGTATTTTTCAGTCATATGTATCTTATGATACTCAATCTATGTTGTAACACATTGGGGTAGTATTGAAATAATAAATTTGATATGTTTATTTATCTACTTATTTAATAATCTCTTGTATAGTTGATTTAGACTTGCTCGTCTCATCAGATATTTAATTTTTTAATAATTGTGTTTCAGATTTATATAACGATAAAGCAGGCAAGATGTTTACCGGCTGAGTAGTCATACCCAGTTGACAGTAGACAGACGAAACTGATCATTAAGGTATGCAATAAGGTAAGTGAAAAGACGTAGAAGCCTTAATGGTAGTTTTCTTTCACTAACTCGTATGCTCCCCCATCTACTAAAGAAATTTTAATGATTTTGAGTCAGAAATTACTGAAAAATGTATATATTTTTCTTTATCATAGCTAAAAAACTGTACTATTGTTACAATTTTCAGAATCTTAAATCTTTTCCAAACATGAAAACAGGTTTATATATGCATACACACGTTCGTTAAATAATGCAAGGAAAAATATAAGTGTTGTACCCTCTCATATAAATGATTTTTTTTACATCTCTCTCTCTCTCTCTCTCTCCCTCTCCTCTCTCTCTCTCTCTCTCTCTCTCTCTCTCTCTCTCTCTCTCTCTCTCTCTCGGAAATTCTTTGGTTCAAAAGCGTAAAAGGTTTAAAAAAACGTTCGATAATATCCACGATAAAGCTTCGCAACCGCTATCGTTCTTTATCCCAATTGATTGGCAACGGTTTCCCATCATCTGCTTCTAACGCTTCTGAACGAACTTTGCAGATATTTCATGTCGATATGTTCTTAAAATGGCTGAACTATTTGAAGTTTCTGTTTGGGGCGGAAAATTATGGAAATGAGGTTTTTCAAGGAAAGATTAATAGTTTACATTCAATAGGAGAGAGAGAGAGAGAGAGAGAGAGAGAGAGAGAGAGAGAGAGAGAGAGAGAGGTGGTTAAATTTTATATCATATTTCTCATTCTTAGAGGAAATATAGATAATTTCTTTTTCTGCATTATTACTTATTTCAAGATACAAAAACAGAAAATATTAATTCTATTATGGAATATACACGACATGGTTTCCGAATATGAACTTTGTACAGAGTTATCATCATCATCACCACCATCACCACCAACACTACCACCACCACCACCACATCATCATCATCATCATCATCATCATCATTATTATTATTATCATGATTATTATTGTTATCATTATTTTTATAATCCAAGCTACAACTCAAGTTGGGAAAGCAGGATGCTATAACCCAAGGTCTCCAACAGGGAAAAATAGCCCAGTGTGGAATAAGAAAATGAAGAAGTAATGAACAACTAAAATAAAATATTTCAAGATATATGTAATAGTATCAGCCGACTATTATTATACTATCAGTCAATGTAACTCTGGATAATCTCCTTTATATTCCAAGCTAAAGGAATACTTTTCTACTGTACTTCCAGCTCTTCCAGGAGAACATCTCTCTTGTCCAATGGACCATTTTGTTAGTCCCTGCTGGACTCCAGGAGAGTCTGGGTTCTCGTCTTCCTTGTGTGCACAATAAGTCAGGCCTTTCTAGTACACTATTGGCTTAATATAGCTGACCTTTCTTGTTTAGATCTCTTTAACTTCCTCTAATTAGTTATTGACGAATTAAAATTCCAAAAATTATGTCAAGGCGAAAGGCTGGAGGTAGAGTTAGTTGAACTGTTACTCTCTGTTTCCAGACCAATTTCCTGATTTATTATGAGTGGCATTTGCCTGGAAAAAAAAAGGTATGTCAGAGGCCATGCCTTTTCCAGACATTAATTTACCATTTTTATGCTAATATGACTGATTATAATATTAACTTTGAATACCAGCTTTAGACCTATTGGAAACGTCGCCGTCTGACAATTTGCGGGACAGGGGTTCGAGTCCCGGTCAAACTCGATAATTCCTTGTAGTGTCTGTAACCTCACTGTCCTTTTGAGCTAAGGAGGGGGTTGGGGTTGGAAGAGATGGCTCGGTCGCATTGTCCTGCTAACCAGGACATTGTTACTTTCCTGGACTCTTCTCTTCATGGTCAGCTTTAGACCTTTAAAGGCAATGTTTCTTCGTATTAGATAAATACATCATCTAAAAAATAGAAAAATTAATGAATATTTTCAGTCAAAGAAGGAGGAGAAGCCTTCTGATTGCTAAACTTGGGTCTATCAATTCGTCATGAGAAAATCTTATTTTACCGGGCGAGATTTCATTAGGGAGTTTGATTTGTGTATGTAATGTTGTATAGTAATGACTACAGTCATCGATTATATTATTACCAATACTACTAGCTAAGTTACAGCCCTATTTGGAAAATCATGGTGATATAAGCCGTTGGGCTGAAAAAGGGAAAATAAACTAGTGAGGAAAAGAAATAAGGAAACAGATAAAATAGATTGCCTAAGTGTACCATCAAGAAGAAATCTTTTATATTTGGGTACTATTTTCTATATATGACAACAACGATTTAATTCAAGCACGAAAGTTAGTCTTAATGAGACTGTAAAAAGAATGTGAATAATTTATTCGTGTAGAGTCACTTCTCTCTCTCCTCTCTCTCTCTCTCTCTCTCTCTCTCTCTCTCTCTCTCTTATCCACCCTGTTTCTCCTCACATCCTTTAGAGGCCTAATATTCTTCCGACCAGCTACTAAAAAAAAATTGATGTCTCGAAAGTTAAGCTGAGGTATTTCCTTGAAAGGTATTTCTTAAGAGCACATTTGTATAGAACAAAATAGTATTTACCTTTAAGCTAGAGAGAGAGAGAGAGAGAGAGAGAGAGAGAGAGAGAGAGAGAGAGAGAGAGAGAGGCTGACCGGAAATTATATGTAAAATACAACGTCTATAACTTAGCAGTTCTAAGAAAAAATAGGAACAAATATGCTAAATATCCAATAAAGAACATAGAGAGAAAATATCCAATTTTATCTAATATCAATATGGGGCACAACTTAAGACCTTTGGGCTGGAATTTTCGAAATTGAGATCATTGCCTTTTTTTTTTTTTTTTTTTTTTTTTTGATAGTAAGCTGTCTATATTTTATAGTTCATATAGTTATTTTCTCAAACAAAATATTCTGATGGTTAAAAAGTCTTTTTCTGTGTGTACTCGGGTGGGTTGGGTCTCGAAAAGAACCTTTATTTCGGATCTGTGTAAGTATTTATTCTGTTTTGTTAAATATTTCAGCCAAAGCTATTATATTAGTTTCCCATGATATTCTGCCGTTTTCTTTGATACCTGAGGCATAAATATTCCATTTTCTTTATACCATGTAATTGTCATATGCTTATTTATACATTTATTCATTTTGCCAATATATTTACAATTTGCGGGTTGTGATTAAGCTTAAAGATGAATAAAGTGTTTGAGACAATAGCTATGTAGGTCAAAAGCGTGAAATTTGACAAGAAGAAAGATGGTTAGTTTCCATAGCCTTGACAGGCTTACTCAACTAGTAAAAATATTGACACTTGATCCATCGTCAGACGTCAATATATCATTATACAATGAACTAAAATAATAATACCAATTTCCTAATATCGCAAGAAGGTCTGCCCCTCTCTTTTATTCTTCTCCAGTACTTATCCCTATTTCCTTAATCTTTCCCTTCCCGAGTACCTGCCTTTGAGCTATAAACTGGATTGTATCCAGGGGTACTCTTCCTTTCCTCATATTCCCCACTTCCCTATTCTTATTATTGTAGAATATATCATTATTATACGTTTCTTCTTCTTCTTCTTCTTCTTCTTCTTCTTCTTCTTCTTCTTCTTACCCACCGTTTTCCCTACATGAAGGGGTCAGTTGCCTTTTCATAGTTTATTTTTTTTTTTTTTAATATATCCTGATATGGCATTTATATATATATATATATATATATATATATATATATCACAATTCGATGTCTTCTATATTTTGCAGACCTCTGTAATCTCTGTGTATATTTGATGTGCTTGTCTGTTCATTTGGTAGATGTATATATGTGTATGTGGGGAGGGACATGACTGGATTCAAAGGAAGGGGCTCACCACCAGTAAATAAACACGCCGGTATCATTTTTCTTATAATCCCCAGTGGTGAGGTATAATTACCCCTAAAAGCCCAAACTAACCCAATTTCATATAAATAGAAAAAAAAATTGACCACCGATATCTCAAAACATGAAATTTTCAAAGAAAAATTAAACTCGTCTATTGTTTATGAAGCAATATTTACTAATTATATATGGAAAAAAATAGGAAATTTGATTTTCTAAAAATCTATAGAAGAAATCAGGGAAACTAGGAAAACTTGTATATGGAAAATGGCAATTTTTTAATATGGGTGAAGTTCCTCCTGAAACAACATTCATTACTTTTGATAGTTGAGAACTAGGTGACGTTTTAATTAACAGAGATTACCATTCTGTAAAGAGGATGAATTTAGATGAAAATAATTAGATTGAAGTAATTAGAGGGAAGTTGCCTTTAAAACTTTAAACACAGATGACTTCACTAAACGTAACCAAACTGCTTCACAATTTACATTTATACTATTTTAGCTATAAGGACAAACAAATTAATTTTCTGTGCAATAATTTTTAATAGGTACTTATCATTGCCTCAATCACTCACTCCTCTTAATAGTAAGTGAAAAATCAGGAATCTCTAAGAAAAAACTAATATCTATTTACTAAAGACTAAAATCAAAGATTTTTCTCTGCTTTCATATATGAGAGATATCAAGATGCATACTATATTCACCAACGTTTCCTCTCTCTCTCTCTCTCTCTCTCTCTCTCTCTCTCTCTCTCTCTCTCTGAACATTTTCCTTCGACCTTGAAATCAAGAACCACGCTATGTTAACAAAGTGTGGTTTTTGAGTGATTGAGGCAATGATAAGTACATATTAAGAATTATTGCACAGAAAATTCATTTGTTTGTCCTTAGAGCTAAAATAATATGAATGTAAATTTTGAAACAGTTTGGTTACGTTCAGTGAAGTGATCCGTGTTTAAAAGTTTAAAAGCCACTTACGAATTGCAGCGCCCAAGCACCCTCCCCACCTGGAGGGCCAGGCAATGGCTGCTGATGACTCAGCAGATAAACCTATAGGCTTCCCGAAACCCCTTCATCCCTGCTTCACAAGGATGGTGAGATTGCAGCGACCAAAGGAACTAACCAAAGGCAGGGACGTTACCAGATGTGGTTAAAGAAAAAGTTATATCAAATAAGGACAAGTAAGAAATGTCAATAGCTGAGAAGGGGTATACTTAATTATCTTTTCCATTTGTTTCAATGGAGGATAATTTACTCCTATAAACTCCGCATGCGCAGTGCGCTGTCATTCCTTTGACAGATATAGATTAACAAGGGCCATTCATAAAAGACCTACATATATCAAGGGGATGCATAAAATATCTAAATATATCATGGGGACTTGAATAATATATACGATCATAGAGATTCAAGGATGTAAGATTCCCTATATATATATATATATATATATATATATATATATATATATATATATATATGTATGTATGTATATATATATTGGTAAACGATGAAAGATCATTTTGATTTTTATATATTACATACTTTTAAACAGGGTTGTGGTGGTCTGTTGGTAACGTACTTGCCTGGTGATCAGCAGACTGGGGTTCGAGGTCCAATCAAGCTTGTTAGTGCTTTTGGTCACTGTAATCTCACCATCCTTTTAAGCTAAAGTTGGGGGCTTTGGGTGAGCATATAGCTCTATCTGGTGAGTCATTGGCAGCGATTGCAAGGCCCTCCTTGGTCCTAGCCAGCTTGGGTGGAGAGGGGCCTTGGGCGCTGATCATTTGTATATATGGTCAGTCTCTAGGACATGTTCCTACTTGATAGGGCAATGACACTGTCCCTTGCCTCTACCATTCATGGGTGGCCTTTAAACCTTTAAACATACCATTTGTGATATACAGTAGAGTGATGGATGCTATAACCTCATTTTCCATAGGTCATTTATTTAGACGACTTTTCATATCATTGATGTAAACTTTTTTTTTCAAAGTTTTTGGAATACACAACTGCGTATTGTTATTGATTTGTTCACTTCAATTAATGTATTTATCCACACTTTTATTCTTTTTTCTTCTCTTGGTAACTGGAAATATTTTATATTTTAATGGTCCATTTTAGCTTCCTTATTGCCACAGCCAAATACAGTGCAACATATTTAATAATCCATTGAATATGTCCTTTTATAGTTTATAAATTAGATATCTGTTTTAATGTTGTTAATGTTTTTAAAATATTTTCTTTTAATTTTCATTACTTTTTATATAGTTTATTTATTTCCTTATTTCCTTTCCTCGCTGGGCTATTTTCCCCTGTTGGAGCTCTTGGGCTTATAGAATCTTACTTTTCCAACTAGGGTTGTAGCTTAGCTAGTTATGATAATAATAATAATTTATTTCCCTTATATCTAATTCAGCATATTTCATAACAAATAAAAATACATTGAATTTTGCAATGTAAATAAAAAGATCCATACTATATTTCAAAAGGAAGTTATTTTCATTCCATAGAGCAGTCAAATATATGTGGAATTTCTTCTTTAAAAAGAGTGCAGCTAAATCTATAAACAATTCATAGCTCCCAGTGATAATGATGTAAAAAACAGAATCCAATGCTCAGGTAATATATGGTTTCAACTTCTGGGGAAGTAACATTTTGCTGAATTTCAAACTGAAAATGGAGACATTTCGATATATATGGAAATGCTGTGATTAAAGGGAATCTCGCATTTGGATACTGGAATGATGCCTGGAATAGGTCTCTTGGGAGAAAGGGATTTTATGTAAAGTGAATCTAATCGTATGATTTTTATAATACACGAACTTCAAAAGTTCAAACTTGCAGGAAATTATTTTTATGTTGAACAGGCTGACATAAGTCTCTTTTTATAATTCATGCATGAATAATAATAATAATAATAATAATAATAATAATAATAATAATAATAATAATAATAATAATAATAATAATGATGATGATGATGATGATGATATAATAAGAATAATAATAGAAACAAATTATATAATATCTACTTTTTATATTCGTAATATATCAATTATTTTCCTTATAATTCAAGAAATGTGAATATAAAAATAGTTTATGTATATATATATATATATATATATATACATATAGATATAGATATATATATATATATATATGTGTGTGTGTGTGTATATATATATGCATACGCACACACACACATATATATATATATATATATATGTATATATATATATATGGATGTGTGTATATATATATATATATATATATATATAGAGAGAGAGAGAGAGAGAGAGAGAGAGAGAGAGAGAGAGAGAGAGAGGTACAATAGTCCATCCTTCACAGTAATAAAACAACGAATCTAAAAGTATTTTCTGGTCTAGCGCTGCCTTCCAGCAGATGCACCAGACAAGTGAAGCAAACTGATAAGCTGAGGATGACGTCAGTGCAAGATTTATTGTCCTTAAAGCAGCAAGAAGGACACTTCTCCTCAGATACAAACTCAGATGGCAGGAGATGTCCTTAGCTTATCAGCGTTTGTTCCCTTAACAAGCTTAAATATATCATATTTTCCATCATTATTTATGATGATAGTAAATCTCTAAATCGTTATTGACATATACATCGTAATTGATAGATATACCGTTATGTTGGCATTATATATTTTTATTATATCCTAGCCACTGATAAATTTCCCAGAATTTTACGCCTTTAGAAATCATTAAAGAAAATTGCACAGATTTATAACCTGCATTACGACATAAGTAGAGAGTTTTAAGATATCAGTCTTTGATGATATTTGTTTTTGATATAGTAACGGAAGAATCATTGCCTGAACTTTTATTCTAGAAAGCGTTTTTTCCTTCTTTTTTTTTTGCATATTCAATTAAATATTGTTCATCGCGTGTTAGCTCCTGTGATTTCCAAGCATATATATTACGCAGTGACTTATGTAAAAAAAAAGAACGTTCTCAGTCATGCGATTTAATCCGCAACTCATGGTTGTGGTGGCCGATGTGGTAACGACTCTGACTGGTAAACGCCAGACTGGATGTCGAAGCCTGCTCAAACTCGTTAGTTCCTTTGGTCGCAGCAACCTAACCATCCTTGTGAGCTAATGGGGGGTTTGGAGAACCTACAGGTCTATCTGATGAGTCATCAGCAGCCATTGCCTGGCCCTGCTTGGTCCTAGCTTGGGTGGAGAGGAGGCTTGGGCGCTGATCATATATATATGGGCATTGTCCTGCTTGACAGGGCATTGTCACTGTACCTTGCCTCTGCCATTCATGAGTGGTTCTTAAACTTATAATTGCACAATTTATAAATAGAAAATATGACTTTTAGCAGTCTTGATAATGATGATTAAGAAGATAACAACGGTGATAGGTCTTCTCAGTTAACTGTCTTTTAATAATACTATTTGTCTAGTCTCCGAGTATTCAAAAGTTATTCACATTTTGTGTCTGCTACTCAAGAAAATATCCAGCTTGAGGTTATTTACTTTTCAAAATTATTCTTAATAATTCAAAGATACAGTTATGACTTACCTAATCAAAAATTGATAACCATCTTGAAAATTAGCCATTATGATTATTATAGTTGTTACATAATTTTACGGTTAGATTAGAAGTTTTGGTCATACATTTTTTTTTTCATATTTAAATTCGTTTTATAGATATTCTTTAGGATGATGTAACCTATCTATATAAATATAAATTAATAGCTTTTAATATTTGTTTATACTGCTCCTTAAATCAATGAAGTCATGCCCATTATTATTATTATTATTATTATTATTATTATTATTATTATTATTATTATTATTATTATTATTATTATTAGTTAAGCTGCAACCCTTGTTGGAAAAGCAAGATGCTATAAGCCCAAGGGCTCCAACACGGAAAAATAGCCCAGTGAGGAAAGGAAATAAGGAAATAAATAAACGACATAAGAAGTAATGAACAATTAAGATAAAATATGTCAAAAACATTAACAACATTAAATCAGATACTTCATATATAAACTATAAAACGACTTATGGCATAGAGAAGAGTGAATAGTAAGCTTCTCTTGTTTAAATTGGAAGGCGAGATCGATTAATCCCAGCTGCTTAAAGTTAATGAGCAGTCACCTAATGGCGAATGTGAATCGTAGATAATCAAGGAGAGTAGCACTTCAGAAATTGCAGTATTCGTGCAAATTGTTCATTCAAGAAATTAGATGTTATAGATTACGTCCTGTTTGGTTGTTTGATAGAGCCTCTTCAATGTCTAAAGGAGCCTATAGGTCTATCTGCTGATTCATCAGCAGCCATTGCCTGGTCCTCCTTGGTCCTAGCTTCGGTGGAGAGGGGAGCTTTAGCGCTGATGATATGATAATGATCAGTCTCTAGGGCATTGTCCGGCTTAATAGGGCAATGCCACTGTTCCTTGCCTCTGTCATTCATGAGTGGCCTTTAAACCTTCAAACCTTTAAAGGCCACTCATGAATGGCAGGGGCAAAGGACAGTGACATCGTCCTATAGAACAGGACAGCGCCCTAGAGACTAACCATATGTACATATGATCAGCACCTAAGCCACCCGTGCACCCCCCCCCCCCCCCACTCACCCAAGCTGGGACCATGCTTTTTCGTTATATAAAAATCTTCATGATTCTAACATGGCCACATAATAAAATCCGAAATAGATGTCTACACAAAACGTTTTCAATATTGAAAAACCTGAAAATGCCAGGTAAATATTAGTTTCTTACCTAATTAATGCCAGAAATACGTATACCTGTATTTTGTTTCCATAATAAGATGAATATGTCACTAATACACTGTTAAAAATTTGCCCTAAAAACGGTAAAAAAACAAGAAATAAATTATCCCATGCATTTGCTGTTTTAAAAAGGATTGATGTTATGGTCACCAACCCGTAAAAGATAATAACAAAGTAGGTACAAATTACGGTCGCTTGTATCTTACTGAAATACGTCTAAGAGCAGTATATCTATACGGAAGATTTCCGATTAAAATTGCTGTTTTTTTAACAGTGTAAGCTATTTTGTACTAAACCTCCTAACGTAAATATATTCAATTCCAATGTAATTTTTTTCCATAAATTTTATGAAGAGTTCACTGTTAATAGTATTTTCCCTTTCAAGACAATGGATTAATACTCATATTAAAACATACCTTCCATATTTCCTATATAACCTGACAATTATAGAATTATTATTTACCATCGTGTTATTCTCACATATATTATATGAAAACTTAAGAGTATGTAAAATTGGGCCTATGTTTAGTTATTCAACAGATATATAGATTATCTAATAAAGTAAACATATAAAAAACTAATAAATAAAGGAATTTAATAGGCTTAGAAAGTAAACAAATTTTCAGTCGAAGCTGGAGAGGAGCCCTAAAGTTTGCCCGTTTCTCCTGAGAAGCCGAGATAAAAATTCACTTTGCTACAATCAGCAGCTGCCGGAGAAAGTTGCAAGAAATATCCCGATGACTCGGGAGGCTGTCAGGAGAGAGAAAATCGCCCAAAATCTGAAAATGCGATATTGGGACATCCATAAGAAAGAAGCAACAGCTGTTATTGTCATCTCTCTCTCTCTCTCTCTCTCTCTCTCTCTCTCTCTCTCTCTCTCTCTCTCTCATGTAACCTTACAAATACAAAAAAAGTTACACGAAGTTCAGGATCTTGATATTTTCTGCGTTTATTATCATGCGAGGATTTCACTATTCCAGTGTGAGGCCTCTCTGTCTTAGTACCTCTCATTCTGTCTTTTTGTTACATGAAAACAGATATAAACAAAACTTATAATATTTGATACTTGATTTCTTTCCCATTCTTTCCATATACACATGTTATATATATTTATATCTATATATATATATATATATATATATATACAAATTATATATATATGATATATACATATGTATAATATATATACATACATATATATATATATATATATATATATATATATATATTGTATATATATAACATATACATACATACATACATACATATATATATATATATATATATATGTATATATATATATATATATATATATATACTCAAATAGATGTGTATGTTGTGTAAATATGTATGGATATATTTTCATTTAGAATGTAATTATCATGTACAAAGTATACTGTTACTGTGAAAACTTCCATCTTCATCCCTTTAAACGAAAAGATCGTATAAAGTAGCGGGGAATAAACAAAAAACTCGGTAATTGTCAAGGTAAATTCTCTTACATCATAAGAGTATGCCCTTTAGTGCTGTAATTTTCCTATTTTTTTTCTCTCTCTCTCTCTTATGCAAAAGCGATGCTCTGGCCTTCCATAATGCGATAAAAGCTCCGAGAAGCACAGGCGTGATTTAATGGTTTCCTTTGAAGATGACTCTTTCCTTTTAGAGAGAATCTGCTTTGCACGAGCGAGGCCAAAGAGGAAGGAATTCTTAAGGGACGTAAAGAATAGAAGGATTCTCTCGAGACGCTAATGGGCAGCATGGAAATGTGCACTTACCTTATCAATTTTCTAGGCATTGCCTTTAGAATTATTCAGACCATTTAGGAAGCCAAAGAAGAGCTAAATACAATAGGAGCACCAAAGCCGCAGCAGAGATTCCAGGCAAAATAAACCCCACCCATTGATGACGTCATAGACAATCATGTTGTCTCACGCATTAACAGCAGTGGGAGACAACGTGATTGGCTATAACATCATCGGGGGTGGAGCATATTTCGCCCAAAATCTTTGCAGCGATTACAATTACATAGAACAACCTTTACGATTAAGATTAGAGCAAATTGAGTTATGCATTGGCAAGAGTGATGTTTATTCGTGTCTCTATTACTATCCATTAAATAAGAGCATCCAGAACCTATTACAGAGTGAAAATCAAACAAAAATCCTTGAAACTGAAACTGAAAATCCAAATTAAAGAACTTTTATAGATATTAGTTATAAACACTATAGACAACTTTTTGTATACGTACGTACCCATATACAGTATATATATATATATATATATATATGTGTGTGTGTGTGTATGTATATATATATATATATATATATATATATATAGTATATATATATACACACACACATATATATATATGTATGTATGCATGTATGCATGTATTTGTATGTGTTTATAAATAAAAATACTATATTCATATACATATATATACATACATATATACAATATATATATATACAATTATACACACATATATGTTTGTAAATTTATTTGATATATATATATATATATATATATATATATATATACATAAAATAATGAATGACCTCTACAATAATGGTAATGTAGTACACTATATTTAGACCTTATTCTGACAATATCAATATCCCCACAACGAGATAAAGTTAGGAAGCTCCTGTTTCTCTTACATCACAAAAATATTCCCTTTTCCTTTTTTTTGGTATTATTACCTGATTTACATAATGGCATTTCATTTTCTGAAAACGGATTCGAATTAAATCTCTCATTACCCTAATGAAACCCGTCATTTAACTCTTAAGAAGTATTATGTTTGTTTCGTTAATGATTATATTTTCTCTATTGACGGATAAACATAGACAATACCGCAATACTTTTCGATTCAGTACCAATTATACTATTATTTATTAGGATTTTAGTGGCCTATGTGGTATCGTCCCTGTCTGGTGATCGCCAGACTTGGGTTCGAGACTCACTCAAACCCTTTAGCTCATTTGGTCGCTGCAACCACACTACCCTTGTGAGCTACGGATGGGGGTTTCGGGAAAGCATATAGTTATATCTGCTTAGTCATCAGCACCCATTACCAGACCCTCCTTGGGCCTAGCTTGGGTGGAGATGGGCCTTGGGTGCTGATCATATACTATATATATATTATATATATATATATATATATATATATATATATATATATATATATATATGTATATATATATATATATATATATATATATATATATATATATATATATATACATATATATGTGTGTGTGTATGTATATATACATAAATATATGTCAGTCTCTAGGGCATTGTCCTGCTTGATAATGCAATGTTACTGTCCCTTGCCTCTGCCATTCATAAGCAGCCTTTAAGCCTTTAGATAATTTAAATGACTGACCGAATTGGCAAAGTTTGAGGCTAGAGGACAGAGATGTATAGGGGTTTTAAAACCACTATCATTCGAATTATCTGTGCAACTATTCACAAATATAGAGATCTTTATCACCTCTCATATATTTCTCTTTGACTATATTGTTAATTCCTTTATGGTATTACTTGCGTAGCTTAAAATGTAAAAAAATGCCTGAAAGTGTTTTAAGAATCAACTATCTTGAGTTGCTTAAACAGAATTCAATAAATATTCCCAAAATAGGGTAAAGGTAATAGGTTTATGATTCATCATCATCATCATCATCATCATTATTATTATTATTATTATTATTATTATTATTATTATTACTACTAGTACTACTACTACTACTATTTGCTAAGCTATAACCCTAGTTGGAAAAGCAAGATGCTAAAAGCCTAAGGTCTCCAACATGGAAAAATAGCCCAGTGAGGAAAGGAAACAAGGAAATAAACAAACTACAAGAGAAGTAATAAACAAACAAAATAAACTATTTTAACAAAAGTAACAATAAATTACATCTTCCACATTTTGTATAAACTATAAAATGTGGTAAGAAATTGGACCATCAAGAAAAAATCCTGTGAATAGAATTTAAAAGGAAATCTAAATGTTTCTCGAAAGAGAAAATTCTTTTGTGCTGAACAATTCAAACATTTGGCTTTTGATATTCTTCCCAATAATTTTTTTGGCTGGGTAAACGTTTTCATCGGTTTCTGAGTGAATTATTTTTTTTCATTTTTCTCAAAATAATTTTAAAGTTATATTGGATTTTATGAAATATTTTTTAACTTTTTTCGTTAATAGTTTTTAGGTATTTATAATAGCTTTGGGTTTTTGCTAAATTTAACCAATATGATTATCTGGATAATTTATATTTTGAGTTGAGCTCTTTTATTTAGTAATATTAATCTGGAGTGGCTTTATAAATTGCATGTAATCATTTAGTTTTGCTAAAGTTTTTAAAGAAGCGTACAATTATCGTGTTAATACTACTATTACTACTACTACTAATAGTAGTAGTAGTAGTAGTAGTAGTAGTAGTAGTAGTAGTAGTAGTAGTAGTAGTAGTAGTAGTAGTAGTAGTAGTAGTAGTAGTAGTAGTACATAAAATAAGGATAACAGTAATATAATAAAGTGCGAGTGTCTCACAACATATACAAATATATAAATGTATGTTCCAATTTGTTTGCTATCACGCTCAGAGGGGAAAGAGAGTAGTCATACACTAGTGAAAGCTAGCACCCTTCAGAAACTACACTCTTCCTCAAATTGACGAACCAGCGGAATATCGTTAGAAAAGGGGAGGTGGTGGGTTTGGTTGTGCGCGTGCGCATACTAATCCAAATATCTAGACGCAGTTTTTGACGGCTCGGGTACACTAATCATAATAATGATAACAATAATAACAATGCTAAATATGATTCCATAACCCTGTGGAATTAGGATAAACTAAATGTGGTGTAAAAAGATTTTAGAAACCCCTAGAACACATCTAGAAATAAGCTACAGAAAAAAAGGGGAAGTCTTTAAGGCGTTCCTGGGTTTAACGGCTTTTAGTGTCCTCGTAAATAACTTACGTCTTCCTTGGGACGACATAATGAGTTCCCTGGAGGGTTGAGGGTTTAGGCGGACCTCTGCGAAGTGTAGCAGGGGAAAAAAAACGGAAAATTAGGGATTTCATTTCCTAAAAGGCCATTTAGATTGTTAAATGTTGCGGTATATTCATAGAATGATGAGAAATGATTATTAGATGAACCTGTAAGATGTGGTTTTGAAGAATTCCGAAGTGTGGTAGGAAAATAAAAACTGAAAATTAAGAAATTTATTTCCTAAAATGCCATTTAGAATTTTAAATGTGGTGATATATTAATAGAAGGATGGGAAATGATTACTAGATTAACCTGTAAGATGTAGTTTTGGAGATTCCCAAAGTGTCGCAGGAAAAGAACAGAAAATTAGAAATTTGATTTCTTAAAAGGCCATTTAGAATGTTAAATGGGGCGATATATTAATAGAAGGATGAAAAATTATTATTAGATCAGTTTTTAAAATATAGTTTTGAAGATATCCAACGTGTAGCCTAGAAAACTAAATTTGGAATTCGACTTCTTCAAATATCATTTAAAATAATAAATGTGACGATATATTAATAGAATAAGGAAAAATATTATTAGATCAAGTTGTAAGATATAGTTTTGAAGATTTTCAAAGTGTAGCCTAGGAAACAAAATAAGGAATCTGATTTCCTAATATGTCATTTAAAATAATGAATGTGATGATATATTAAGGGACCGGTACTCAAAAAAATCGATTTTCAGTGAATATTAAAAGAATGATGAGAAATGTTTATTAGATCAACTTGTAAATGGTATTTATCTTGATTTGAGAATTTGAAGTAGGATATCATGGAGATCTTTGATTCAGATAGATAGACATTCATCCCATAAATTAATCTATGGTTGTCTTATTATTATTATTATTATTATTATTATTATTATTATTGTCGTCGTCGTCGTCTGTTGTTGTTGTTGATGTTGCTGCTGCTGTTGTTGTTGTTGTTGTTGTTGTTGTTATTATTAGTTGAGTTACAACTCTAGTTGAAAAGCAGAAAGCTATAAGCACATGGGCTCCAACAGGGAAAATAGCCCAGTGATTAAAGGAAACAGATAGAATAGTGTGCCTGAATGTACAATCAAGCAAGAAAACTCTAACCCAAGGTAGTAGAAGACCATGGTACAGAGGCTATGACACTACCCAAGAATGGAGAACACTAGTTTGATTTTGGACTGTCCTCCTAGAAGAGCCGCTGGCCATAGCTAAAGAGTCTCTTAACCAAGTGAAAAGTAGCCACTGAACAATTACAGTGCAGTAGCTAACCCCTTGAGTGAAGGAAAATTTGCCAGAAATCTGGTGAAAAAATTCAGAAGTGGAAGGAATTCATGGCTTTCCATAAAATCTCTCTAATCTTGAAAAGCTATGAATAAAAAGCATGCAAGAAAGGCTTAGAAAATTATGAAATAAGAAGAATGGCAGGTTAGTAAAGATTACAGAGATGATAAGTGTCACGAGTAAGATGGTCTGGCCACGTGGTGAGGATGGATGGGGAGTAGGGGGTGAGGAGGGCTTGGGAGGAAGCTTTTATGGAAAGGGAAGATCGAGGGAGAGGCATAGAATTAGATGGCGAGATAAGGTGAAGGATGATATGAATAGAGAAGGTTTGGTGGGAGATGGTGTCTTTGATAGAGGATATTGAAGAGGGCGCATCAGGCAACCGACCCCGTGATGTAGGAATAACGGTGGGAGAGAAGATGGAAGCTAAAGAACAAAGGCTTTACCATACCTTTAAGTTAGAGAGCATTTCGAATAACCTCCCTCCGATATTAGGAAACTTATATGGTATCTAAATTGATTAATTGGTTACATTAGGAAAACAATTACTCCAATTAACAATATAATTTTGGATAATAGGATGCATATTGCTTCTAACTAAATAACTTCCTTTATCAGGCTTACGCCCGTGATAACATTCGATTTCAATGAGTTGCAATTATAAGATAGTAAACATTTTTTTTTCTTGTGATAAATAGTACATCCACATATCACCCATTTCATGTTAACAAATATTAGATAATTAACTATCATATAAAACTAACTCTACATGCTTTTTTTATAACCAAATACCAGAAGGTTCATTCGTGTACGGAATTTTGAATGATAAAGGTATAGCATCCTTTCTTTGGAGGTCTTATTGAAACACGTGTTTGTTATCATAGGAGATATTCTTTCAGACCTGATTAGCTTTAGAGGAAAAACAGATTAAATTTCACTGATATATAGTTCTTTTAGTTTTCCTTATACAGTCAAGTATGAGGTATGGGGTTTCTATAAATTAGACTCTCGCTCTCTCTCTCTCTCTCTCTCTCTCTCTCTCTCTCTCTCTCTCTCTCTCTCTCTCTCTCTCTCTCTCATTGTCTTTTATCATATTTATTGCTAATTCTCATTCAAGTAATAGTTTTAAACATTTTAAAGTTAATAAGTTTTAAAAATCTTAATAATGATAATTATTCTAATAACAATATCACCTATAATAGTTTTGATACTGTTAACAATAATAACTGTATAAATAATAATTTTAATAATCTGAAATATATTAATAATTTTCACAATTGCAATTATGTAATAATAAAAATAATTTAGATAACCATAATTTCAATATAATTTATAATCATTCTAATTTTAATCATTTTAATGAAAATGTTTTAAATAGTTATAGTTATTCATTTATATCACTTTTAACTATATGTATTTTCCACTTTGAAATTATTCTAAACAATGAATAATAATTTTATAAGTGAATACCAAAAACCTTTTAAGCACATAAATATACAAATACTCTTTCTTCTCCCAACCTTATCCAGGTGGTTTACATCCCTCTCCATTATTTCTATTATTTTGAGTCACTAATCAGCTTAGTTTAAGTCCCATCTCATTTTCGTCCAAAATCCCTTCTATCCTCAAGGGACCCCTTTGCAAAGGACCACCTCTTCTTGAGGGTCTCTCTCTCTCTCTCTCTCTCTCTCTCTCTCTCTCTCTCTCTCTCTCTCTCTCTCTCTCCATCCGTAGCCTGCTACGAAGTACTCCTTAAAGCTGAGCTTCGTCATTCACCACTTTCTGGTTAATACATTCAATGGTGTATTTTTCTGAATATCTAAAAAGAGGGGAGTTTTACGAAGTATTTACTTTTCATTTTGCGTATAAAAGGAGAGTGAGTTTTGAGAACAAATTTGAGAGGGACTTTTATGTGCTTCACCATTTTAAGGAAAAAGAAATCATGAACACACCTTCAATTGACTACGGTGTGTAAGATAAAGAAAAATCAAAATTTTCTATTTTCCAGCAAAAAAAAAAGGAATACATTTTGAAGGTGTATGTATTATCATCATCAGCCGTTACTGCTCCACTGCAGCGCAAAAGCCTCAGAAATTTCCTTCCACTTGCGTCTATTTATGGTCTTTCTGTGCCAGTCCACACCCACTAACTTTCTTAGTTCGTGAATCCATCGTCATATCTCTCTTCCTCTGCTTTTATTACAATCTCTATGGACCCATTCTGTTCTTCAAATTGACTACGGTGAGTCAGATAGAGAAAAACCAAGATTTTAGATTTTCAGGGAAAAAAGTTTTGAATCCATTTTGAAGGCATATGTATCATCACCTTCATCATCATTATCATTATCATCAGCTGTTACTGGTCCACTGCAGAACAAAGGCCTCAGAAATTTCCTTCCAATTGCGTCTATTTATGGTCTTTTAGTACCAGTCCACACCCACGGACTTTCTTAGTTCGTGAATCCATCGAGTTCTCTTTCATCCCCTGCGTCTATTACAGTCTCTAGGGACACATTATGTTATTCATAATATCCATCTATTGTCTGTAATTCTCATTATATGTCCTCCCCATGTCCATTTCTTTTCCATGCATGTTAGAATATCCTCTACATTAGTTGGCTGTCGTATCCATGTTGCTCTTTCTCTGTCTCTTAGTGTTATTCCCATCATTATTCTTTCCATGTCTCTTTTAGTTGTAACTAGCTTATGTTGCAAGGCTTTAGTAGGGCTCCAAGTTTCTGATGCATAAGTTAATACTAGTAGGACCATCACATTGAATATTTTTCTTTTTAGAGAAAGTGGGCAATTTACTTTTCATAATCTCATTTTGCTTACCAAATGCTCTCCGTCCCATGCTTTTCCTTCTTTTGATTTCGGTCTCGTGTGCTGGGGAAACACTTACTGTCTGTCCTTTTTACGTATATTCATTAACAATCTCTAGTGGTTCATCCATAACTCTTATTTCTTGTCTCTGCATTTTCATTGAACATTATTTTAGTTCTACTTATATTCATTTTCAGTTTCACCTTTCTACTTTCTCTTTTCAAAACTTCTATCATCTTTTGTAAGTCATCCCATGATTCACTAAACGCAACTATGTCATCTGCAAATCTGAAGTTGTTAAAATATTCCCTATTAATATTTAATTCCCACTTTTTCCAAATCTAATTTCTTATAAACATCATCTAAGCATACTGTGGATAATTTAAGAGAGATAGCGTCTCCTTTCTCAAAAGGAATTTTCTCACTATCTTTATGTACCTTTATGACTGCTTTACTTCCTGTATAGATATCTTCAAGTGTCTCTAATATAAGATACATCAATTCATTGTTTTTTGAAGGGTTTTCATTACTGCTGAGGTTTTGACAGAATCAAAAGCTTTCTCATAGTCTATTAATGCCATATATAGTGGTTTGTCATACTCTGCTGATTTTTCCATTGGTTAGTTAATTTCATGGATATGTCAGTTGTTGAATACCCACTTCTAAAGCATGCTTACTCTCTAGGTTGATTAAAGTCTATTTGTCTTTCTATTCGGCCTAATATGATCTTTGTACATACATACATACATATATCAAGGCACTTCCCCCAATTTTGGGGGGTAGCCGACACCAACAAAGAAACAAAACAAAAAGGGGACCTCTACTCTCTATGTTCCTTCAGCCTAATCAGGGACTCAACCGAGTTCAGCTGGTACTGCTAGGGTGCCACAGCCCAACCTCCCACATTTCCACCACAGATGAAGCTTCATAATGCTGACTCCCCTACTGCTGCTACCTCCGAGGTCATCTAAGGCACCGGAGGAAGCAGCAGGGCCTACTGGAACTGCGTCACAATCGCTCGCCATTCATTCCTATTTCTAGCACGCTCTATTGCCTCTCTCACATCTATCCTCCTATCATCCAGAGCTTTCTTCACACCATCCATCCACCCAAACCTTGGCCTTCCTCTTGTACTTCTCCCATCAACTCTTGCATTCATCACCTTCTTTAGCAGACAACCATTTTCCATTCTCTCAACATGGCCAAACCACCTCAACACATTCATATCCACTCTAGCCGCTAACTCATTTCTTACACCCGTTCTCTCCCTCACCGCTTCGTTCCTAACCCTATCTACTCGAGATACACCAGCCATACTCCTTAGACACTTCATCTCAAACACATTCAATTTCTGTCTCTCCATCACTTTCATTCCCCACGACTCCGATCCATACATCACATTTGGTACAATCCCTTTCTCATGTAGAACTCTCTTTACATTCATGCCCAACCCTCTATTTTTTACTACTCCCTTAACTGCCCCCAACACTTTGCAACCTTCATTCACTCTCTGACGTACATCTGCTTCCACTCCACCATTTGCTGCAACAATAGACCCCAAGTACTTAAACTGATCCACCTCCTCAAGTAACTCTCCATTCAACATGACATTCAACCTTGCACCACCTTCCCTTCTCGTACATCTCATAACCTTACTCTTACCCACATTAACTCTCAACTTCCTTCTCTCACGCACCTTTCCAAATTCTGTCACTAGTCGGTCAAGCTTCTCTTCTGTGTCTGCTACCAGTACAGTATCATCCGCAAACAACAACTGATTTACCTCCCATTCATGGTTATTCTCGCTTACCAGTTTTAATCCTCGTCCAAGCACTCGAGCATTCACCTCTCTCACCACTCCATCCGCATACAAGTTAAACAACCACGGCCACATCACACATCCCTGTCTCAGCCCCACTCTCACCGGAAACCAATCACTCACTTCATTTCCTATTCTAACACATGCTTTACTACCTTTGTAGAAACTTTTCACTGCTTGCAACAACCTTCCACCAACTCCATATAACCTCATCACATTCCACATTGCTTCCCTATCAACTCTATCATATGCTTTCTCCAGATCCATAAACGCAACATACACCTCCTTACCCTTTGCTAAATATTTCTCGCATATCTGCCTAACTGTGAAAATCTGATTCATACAACCCCTACCTCTTCTAAAACAACCCTGTACTTCCAAGATTGCATTCTCTGTTTTATCCTTAATCCTATCAATCAATACTCTACCATACACTTTTCCAACTACACTCAACAAACTAATACCTCTTGAATTACAACACTCATGCACATCTCCCTTACCCTTATATAGTGGTACAATACATGCACAAACCCAATATACTGGCACCATTGACAACACAAAACACATATTAAACAATCTCACCAACCATTCAAGTACAGTCACACCCCCTTCCTTCAACATCTCAGCTTTCACACCATCCATACCAGATGCTTTTCCTACTCTCGTTTCATCTAGTGCTCTCCTCACTTCATCTATTGTAATCTCTCTTTCATTCTCATCTCCCATCACTGGCACCTCAACACCTGGAACAGCAATTATATCTGCCTCCCTATTATCCTCAACATTCAGCAAACTTTCAAAATATTCCGCCCACCTTTTCCTTGTCTCCTCTCCTTTTAACAACCTTCCATTTCCATCTTTCACTGTCTCTTCAATTCTTGCGCCAGCCTTCCTTACTCTCTTCACTTCTTTCCAAAACTTCTTATTCTCTTCATATGACTGACCCAATCCCTGACCCCACCTCAGGTCAGCTGCCCTCTTTGCCTCACGTACCTTGCGCTTTACTTCCACATTTTTCTCTCTATATTTTTCATACTTCTCTATACTATTACTCTGCAGCCATTCTTCAAAAGCCTTCTTTTTCTCTTCCACTTTTACCTTCACTCCTTCATTCCACCATTCACTGCCCTTCCTCATGCTGCCTCCAACAACCTTCTTGCCACATACATCACTTGCAATCCCAACAAAATTTTCTTTTACTAACTTCCACTCCTCTAAATTACCAGTTTCTCGTCATATGCCATTTTCAACCTTTCCTGATATTTACTTTTTACCCCCGGTTTTATTAGCTTTTCAATCCTCACTACCTCCCTTTTACATCCACCTACTCTATTCCCCCACTCTTTTGCTACAACTAATTTTCCTTCCACCAAAAAATGATCAGACATACCGTTAGCCATACCCCTAAACACGTGCACGTCTTTCAATCTTCCAAACATTCTTTTAGTTATCAACACATAATCCATTAATGCCCTTTCTACTACTCTTCCATTTGCCACTCTTACCCATGTATACTTATTTTTATCTTTCTTTTTAAAGAAGCTAGCACTTATTACCATCTCTTGTTCAACACACATGTCTACCAGTCTCTCACCACTCTCATTTTCACCTGGTACGCCATACTTCACAATGACACCTTCTACCTCTCCAGCGCCCACTCTAGCATTTAAGTCACCCATAACAACTACATAATTCCTTCTACCCAGTCCTTCTACACACCTTGTTAATTCATTCCAGAACTCATTCCGCTCTTCTTCACTTTTCTCACTACCTGGCCCATACGCACTGACAAACGCCCAACATTCCCTACCCAACCTAACCCTTACCCACATTAACCTAGATGATATCTCCTTCCATTCCACTACTTTACCTGTCATCCATTCACTCAGCAATAACGCCACACCCTCTCTCGCTCTTCCCCTTTCAATCCCAGACACTCTACCAGACATTTCACCAAACATCACTTCACCTTTTCCTTTCATCTTTGTCTCACACAAGGCTAATACATCCATCCTTCTACTTCTAAACATACTTCCAATCTCACATCTTTTACTCTCTATCGTACTACATCCACGCACATTTAAACACCCCAGAACTAGAGTGCGGGGAGCAGTCACTCTCCCCCCAGCTCCATCTCCTTGTCGATGTCTCGCAAGAATTTTATACAGGAGAGGGGGTTCCCAGCCCCCTCGTCCCGTCCCTTTTAGTCGCCTCTTACGACACACAAGGATAACGTTGGCGCTATTCTAATTTTTATATGCCCCCGCGGCCACAGCTTATATGTTACTGAGAGCAAGCATATACATATATATTATTCAAAACAGGAGGTATAGATTTTGTTGAAAACTTCCACGAGACAATAAATAGAGTAGCAAAGATTCTAACATTTATTATTATAATATAGTGTCTCAGTAATGTCACTGATTAAATACTGATGCCACCAAGATGCGGTGTCCATGACGCTGGACCCATGTCCCCTCGTCTAGAATCTCCCATAACCTATCGAAAACAACTACCATGAATATAACGAGATCCATATAATTGAACCAACAATACATATACAAGATTAGACCACATAACTCTTAGAAAACTGTCTTTAGATAAACAAATATAAGTGATTTAAACAGATAAACAAATAGAAGTGGTTTAAAACTTACTAAGAATATGCCATCATGAATATAAACTCGGATAATGCATAAAAAGATCTTTAAGAAATAGAATAATGGTAGTAAAAAGTATGTAAGTTACGAGATTTGATTTTATGGGACTAGTGATATGGACGTTGAGGAAAATTACTTTAATATCTCAATTGATGTGTGCCAACATAATATTGAGACCAACCTCAAAATAACCAGACCTCTTAATGTGCCTGAAGAGTTCGCCGTACATGTTAGGTCCTCTTGCCGACCTGAGCAGCTGTAGAGTACCGGGAATAACAGACGGCGGTGCCGGTTTAGTGTGTAGCCTACCTTTCGAATATGGTCTACGAAATTCTGTGTTTTAGTATGTGGCCTAACCTAACCTAACAAGCCAGGTAGGCCACATACTAAACCAGAATAAAAAAAGGTGGGCCACATTTTAAAACAGAATAAAAAAGGTAGGCCACATACTAAACCAGAATAAAATAAGTAGGCTACACACTAAACCGGCACCCAGACGGCCATAACTTGCAAAAGGCGTAGAATATTGCCGCCCATTGCTGCTCCGTGGTTCAGCAATGTGCAATTCTTACTTGTCCATATTAGCAAAGAATAATATCCCTCAAAAAACTCACTGTAAAATTTTCTAAAATAGTTTTATCATAATTAAACAGAAGCCGTGGTAATGAGGGTCGTGGGCTGTTGGCGGGTGGGAAACGAATGTCGAAGGTTACTAAATAAACCTCCAAGAAAACTCAAAGTCGAAATTTTATTTGAAAGTCTTGAATGGGTCAACATCTTTTTATATGACCAAAATACCCGGAAGTTAAATCTCTAATTGTCAGCGCACAACTTACGTTATCATTAAGGACTAC
>NC_090740.1:12759789-12767289 GCF_036898095.1 Palaemon carinicauda | reverse complement strand
TACGGCCTGGTGACCGTAATAGGACTCTTTTAAGTCAATATATCCGTTTTTAAAACGGTAAAAATCCTGAAATAAATGACATTTACCGTTTTTTTAACAAACATTTTTAACAGTGTAGTTTACGTCAAACATGATTCAAAGAACGTGATAATAAAAGAGTAATAGGTCGACTATATATCAGAGAGAGAGAGAGAGAGAGAGAGAGAGAGAGAGAGAGAGAGAGAGAGAGAGAGAGAGAGAGAGAGAGAGAGAGCAGTACCACGTAATTAGAAGTCTCAGATGACAAGACCTAATTCATACTCGGAGACCTGGTATTCCCAGTAGTCTTGCGGTAATGTGCATCCCTCATTTCTTTCCTCTCATTTTTCCTCCATTTTCTGTAATGTTGGTAAGCGAACAAAGTAGCTTTATTTTCTCATGTTTCGTCGCTATTTTTGGAATAACATTGTTCTCTCTTAAACAAACATACAGACACATGACTTTAAAAATATCTGCTGGAATGTGGATGGCCGATGTGGTAACGTTCTTGAATGGTGAACGGTAGACTGGAGTTCAAGTCCCGCTCAAACTCTTTAGTTTCTTCGGTCACTCCAATCTCAACATTCTTTTAAGGTTAATGCTGGGGGGTTTGGAGGAGCCTATAGGTCTATCTGCAGGGTCTTAGCTTGGGTGGAGAAGGGGCTTGGGCTCTGAACATATGGTTTCTAGGGCATATTCCTGCTTGATAGGGCAATGTCATTCTCCCTTACCTCTGCCATTCATTATCACCCTTTAAACCCTTGAACCTATGAATAATTTAGGAAAGGTGAAGTCTACCTGTCTAATTCGATTCTCAACTAGAATTTTTTCACTATGTGTAGTTTTAAAATTCCTTTACTTTTAATGTAGATAACTTCATGTGCTCTAACATAACATTCCTTTGATCAACTATAGTTTGCCGTCTAAAATTATATGTAGAATGACAGATCAACTGATTTTTATTGCAAGAAAATAAGTTTTTTCTACTCGCCCTTAATACATCCAATCATTCTAGAAAAAATAAAACTTCAAAGTTGTGCATTATTCCTTACTCAAAAAAAAAAAAAAAAAAAAAAAAAAAAAAAAAAAAAAAACTTTCTAGAAACCCTGGCTGAGATCCAAATCATGTTTAAACATTTATAAAAATCTAGCCTCTAAATTGCATAGCGTCGTCTAAACTCAGGTGAAGCTTAAAGGAATTAATCTGTTGTATGTCATTTTTCCTACGCAGTAAAAATACAGATTTGAATTCTTATCTTGTAATACATTTTAGTAACTATTACGCGTATTTATTCAGTGACACCTCATATTTTATAGGATTTTTATTTGCATCAATCCTGAAGGCATCCCTTACGCCCATGTAAAAACAAAATACAAAGCAAAAAGTAATCCTCAAAATATTTACAAACATTTATCCCAACAGTGACAGAAATGTAACCTATAAAAAGCACTTTAACAGCAGAGTGACTCTGTTCCTGATATATATTTCCCTATTGGAGCCCTTAGGCTTATAGCATCGTGTTTTTCCAAGTAGGGTTATAGCCTAGATTGAAATAATAATGATAATAATAATAATAATAATAATAATAATAATAATGATAATAATAATAATAATAATAATAATAATAATAATAATAATAATAACAACATATTTACTTGAGGTCAGGTCTTTTAATTAGTTTCCCAGTATGTTGATTCCAAAGCCGAAGCCAATAATGTAAAATAAGACGAGTAACCTAATTATAGACTTGTGTTTGATTCCCGATAATAATTCGATAAGACATTATCGTTGTTGTCATTGAATATAAGGATGAAGATTATAATAACTACATCTTAATTGAAAAAATAAAAGACAATTGAGGTATAGAAATCATACACTAGATTTCACAATTTTCATTCTCTGAAAGGCTAACGAAATTTTCAATAAAATAAATTTTAAAAAATATGGTACACCAAAAGAATGATTTTTTAAAATTCTTTCAGGAGTATAAAAGAAATCCTATCTGCATTTTTCGCACTGTCAATGGCCCATAATTAAAGTCTCCCTCAATACAGAAAAAGAGTACCACATAAAAAACGGGATCCACCCATTAAAAAAAAAAAAAAAAAAAAAAAAAAAAAAAAAAAGTACGATTTAGAATCGTGGAAGAGATATTTCGAAAGGACTGCTCTTTTTCCAGCATTCCATCCTGCCGAATGAATAGCGATTAACGTAAAGCACATGTGAATATTCTCCAATATCCCCAGGGGACTGGAATACATGATAAAATTAAATTTGCAGTTTTTTTTTTAAACAGACGATATTTAAAATTCCTGTGATTCAGCAAATGTTTCGAGTCTACCAAGATTTGAAACCAAAAAATATTTCAAGCATAGTAAAAGGTGATTTTCGAGACGGGTTTGCTTGTTAATAGAGATATATCCCCTTCAATAACTGTGGTGGCCTGGTGGTAGCGTCCTTGCCTGGTGATTGCCAGACTGGGGTTAGAGTCCCGCTCAAACTCGTTAGTTCCTTTGGTCGCTGCAACGTCGCCATCTTTGTGAGCTAAGGACAGTGGGTTTGGGGGAGCTTATAGGTCTATCTGCTAAGTCATCAGCAGCCATTGCCTGGCCCTCCTTGATCCTAGCGTGGGTGGAGAGGGGACTTGGGTTTTGATCATATGTGATATGGTCAGTCTCTAGGGCATTGTCCTGCTTGATATGGCAATGGTACTGTCCCTAGTCTCTGCCATTCATGAGCGGCCTTTGAACCTTTAAACATCCGAGCGTCCACACACATAAACAGAAAGTTGTCCTAACATCTGTAATTTGTTATTTATAGTTTTACCTTTCTTGATTAATTTAAATCTATCATATTTTCTCTATCAGTTTATTACTCCGTAGGGGTTGCCTTCAATAAGGCTTTAGTTACAAACAATATTGTAAAACTAAATCAAGTTGTCCTCATCAAATATGTTCGAAAAAAATCTAAAGAATTATTAGTTGGCTAAATTTTGGACCCCGATTAGTTCAGAGCTTCACAAATAGGTGAGCAGATTTTCAATAGCTGTAAAGCAAAAATATTTACAGAAACCTCGAAAATAAAACTGACTCGCTTATCGTTGGCTGTTGTAATACACCGTTAATTAATAGAAATTTTAGGCCACATTCATTCGTCCAATAATATTGGTTTTTATCAGAAGTTTAGAATAAAATTATATAAATTATTTAGCTTTTCAATACAAAGTTTTGAATAAAAAGCGATTTTTCAAACAAGTTTTCAGATTTTTTTTATCTATAAATATATAAACATGTTTTCTATAGAATTCAAGGGATGAGGGAAAACATTATCTGATGAAAATGAATAACTGTCTTCTTGAAAGCACTTACTACTGATCTTAAAACACAGGTGACCTCAAATGATAACATCTCAAGTAATGTTATATACACTCGACTGTTCACCATAGGCAAAAATTGTCTTTTACTTCGGTATATATTGAAAATGGTATTGGCAATACCCTTTAAACGTTTATACCAATTATCATTCTGTCATATTTACGTGATTTCTGTTTTTTATTTCAGTCGAAACTATGCTTCGTTTCAGATATTTTCCTTCCAAATATTTTTACTTCTTCAATCAACTCCATGTCTTGTTGTATTATGGGTTCATTAATTCTTATTGAGATGAATCATATAATTTTTTTTTTTTTTATTTGAGACCTCGCATTCCTACTGTTTTTGTTGACATATGTACTTCTTTGATTATTCCCCTACTTCACTTACAGTAAATTAAGTAGCTATAATCTATAATTAGTAGTATATCCACTATTATAACCAATATCTTCGGTCTAAATTTTATCTGTGATTTTGTACATAATTTTCCAATTTCGAAATTAATTGAAATTTTATTCTATTTTTGCTCTTAATGTTGCTCCCTACTTCCCCACAAACATATATCTGCATCTCCTTCAGTGACATTCCTATTTATCTTATATTGCATAATTATTTCTATCAGTTTTTGCCCTCCAATCATTTGTCTTTTGGAGTTCTATAATTTTTCACTATATATAAATTGCCTAATATTTTTTCTTTGGACGATTTGTTGCCCGAGAGGAACCTTTTTGTATGACGAGAAAAGAAATGATCTAAATGATAGTTCGGCTGTAATGACCTTTGATGTCAGGATTCCAGAAAACTTCTAATCAATCAATCAATCTAAAATGATAGAACAGACCATCATCTAAAAAGATATTCCTGAAGAAGTAAATTAAATTAGAGAATAGGGATTAAAGATATATTTTTGGAGAGATTATAGTAAATGTCAGAGGATCAGTTAAATATCACTTGTACATCCACGAGAATTTGTGCTTTGATTAAAATTATTTAAAAATGTTCAGGATATACTGAACCCTCGGTAATTTTGTTCTAAGTATTTGGCCATCTTATGACATAAGTATTTTATAATTGATGGCTTTCAAAAAAATTCTGCAGAACCTGCTTCACTGTTAAAAAAAAAAAAAAAAAAAAAAAAAAAAAAAAAAAAAAAAACTAATTTTAATCGAAAATTCTCAATAAAAAAATATACTGTTCTCAACAGTATTTCAGTAAAATACAGGCGACCGTGATTTGTACC
The DNA here is from genome assembly GCF_036898095.1 of Palaemon carinicauda. Lineage (NCBI taxonomy): Eukaryota > Metazoa > Arthropoda > Malacostraca > Decapoda > Palaemonidae > Palaemon > Palaemon carinicauda. The sequence continues at coordinate 12,762,659 of NC_090740.1, read as the reverse complement.
CTACTTCGGTATTATATTTTACGGGTTGGTGACCTTAATAACACTCATTAACGTCAATATAACCGTTTTAGAAACGGTAAATATCTGGCAACATTTATTCTAGGATTTTTTCCGTATTTTACAGCAAGTTTTTAAGTGTATACAAATCCTTAGATTAGTGTCAAGGTTTTCTTTTGGATAGCAAGTTAGCTATTAATAATTATGATTTAATAAAGTAATGATATGTAGAACCAGGCATCTACAATAATAGGTTCATTAATATGCTATTTAAAAAAAAAATTGAATTTTCATTCGAAATATTTGAAATCTATATCACCAATTAAAAGACGCATTTTTATACATTTAATTCCATTCACATTTTGAGTTTCACATCAAGGTATTTTCCGGCTTCATTTAACCCGAAACTACCTTCAGCCTCGTATCTTAAGAGCACTTTTTCTTAACTTTGAACTACGATACTTTAACAATGATAAAATATCTCCGAACTAAGAGACACTGCCTGAAACTTTTCTGGTAACTTATTCTTCAAGTAAATTATGTTGAAACTCACAGAACCTTTTTATGTAAATATTTTATCAGAGTTTGACTATTTTTTCTAAATATAAGATTCGAAGACCTTTTATGAGGCAAAATATTTAGTATTATTTTATCATTAAAAGTTAAAACAGCTATCCGTAGGAGTCAAAAACTATTCACGTATTAAAAGGAATCAAGATCAAATACAATATATAAGTGGTAAATTTACTCTGAAGGTTTAAAGGCCACTCATGAATGACAGAGGCAAGGGACAGGGACATTGTCCTACCAAGCAGGACAATCCCCTATACAGACTGTCTATACATACATATGATGAGCACCCCAGCCTCCTCTCCATCCAAGCTAGGACCAAAGAGTGCCAGACAATGTCTGCTGATACCTGAGCAGATAGACCTATATGTTACCCCAAACCCCACATGCTTATCTGACAGGGATGGTGAGGTTACAGCGATCAAAGTAACTGACGAGTTTGAGCGGGACTTGAATCCCCAGTCTGACAGATCACCAATCAGGGACGTTACCGCATAGGCCACCACAACTCTTAGAGAGTGTTCAGACGCTTTTGTCATAGAAAAATGTTTGGAAGGTTGGAGTTTATTTATGATAAAAAGGACAAGATAATTTCTCGGTGAACTAGATAAGTAATAAGGATGAAAAAATAAGGTATATGTAATATTATTGATTAAAGGAAATTACCTCACAGATCAAGGAAGTACATTAAAATGTAATTGTCTCCTTCAAATGTATCCTCATAAAATACGCATTGTAAATATAATAGTCCTATTGAATGATATGATGAGGAAAACCTAACTTGAACTCTGGTCAATGTCATGGTTCATTCCGTACAAGCTAAAGTTAGATGTTTAGAGAATAAAATATTATCTTTTATAAGATATCTCAGGAAATCCTATTGTTTTACTATGTTGGCAATGAGCTACTTTCACTGGGTTAAACAATGGAACACTGTACGCAAGAACGCCCTTGAAAAACTAGGTTCACTGTTAAAAAAAAAAAGAAAAAAAGATTAATTTCAATCTGAAATCTGTCCCCAGACGTATTTCAGCAAAATACAGGCGACCGAAATTTTTACCCTACTTTGTTATTGTCCTTTACGGGATGGTAACCGTAATAGCTCTCCTTTACGTCAATATATCCGTTTTTAAAACGTTAAATGCTTGGCAACATTAATTCCAGGATTTTTTACCGTTTATGATGCAAATTTTTAACTATGTTAGCATCCTAACATCTGCAATTTCTTACTAAGAGGTTTACCTTTCTTGATTGAATTAAATCTATCCTATTTTCTTTATCAGTTTATTACTCCATATAGGTTTTTATCATTAAAGCTTTAGTTACAAACACTATTATGATACTAAATCAAGTCTTTTAATCAAATTTATCCCAGTAATAATGCCCGTTTCAACTAATTTATATCTCTAATTAACACCTATTTATTTCTATCTACATTGCTCTATAAATTCGTTCTAAATTCATGCATATTTATTAGTCATATTTGTTTTTATTAATCAAAGACTTTCACTTGAATAATAAGAGCTATTATCTATCAAATGATGCCAGAAACTGCCACTTAATTTGATCATAGAATTTCTTTTTATCTATATTGCTTTGCAGGCTCATTTTTCTCATTAATGTAATCATTGGTCATATTATTTCTGATAATCAAAATTCTCATTTAAATATCAAGAACTATTATCTACCAAATGATGCCAGAAATCACCGTTTAGTTTGATTATCGAATTCCATTTTATCTATATTGCTTTGTAGGCTCATTTTTCCTCATTAATGTAACCATTGATCATATTGTTTCTACTGATCAAAGACTCTCATTTGAATAATAAGAGCTATTATCTACCAAATGATGCCAGAAACCACTATTTGATTTAATTATCGAACTGAAAGTTATTGTAACGCTCCGTTTTGCTTAATTAGATTTAAAATAAATGCAAATTTATTGCATCTTTTAGATCAATTAACGGATTATCACGACGAGATATAAGCTCCAATTTTGAATTTAATTCCTCTATTCACTATATTGCTGGAATCCACGTTGTAAAGAAGATTAATATTCAGATAATCTTATATTCTAAAACTCATTGACCGTTAGTCTTGATATTCAAGTATTTCAAGTTTTAGCAGTAATGCAAGCGAATTATAGTTTTGTTCTAAAACTCATTGACCGCTAGAGTCTTGATATTTAAGTATTTTAGGTTTTAGTAAAGCAAGCGAATTATAATTTTGTTCTAAAACTCATTGACCCTTAGATTCTCAATATTTAAGTATTTTAGATTTTAGTAAAGCAAGCGAATTATAAT
>NC_090740.1:12754789-12757289 GCF_036898095.1 Palaemon carinicauda | reverse complement strand
GATGATCATCATCATTAATATTATTATTATCATCACTGTCATTAATATTGATGTTGTTATTATTGTTTTTGCTGTTGGATGTTAATGATAATGGATGCAGAGGAGAGTTCTATGTCAAATATGCCTATGATCTATCATTAATATCTATTTAAGAGTTGACCCATGTTTATATAATCCAGGTCAGTATTGGCGAAGTCAGGTGTTTTGGGTTTATGTTTCTGTTATATAGTAAGATTAATAACTACAGTTTGTTGTAGTATTGTTTATTTAAGCAAGTACAGATGGTTAAAACCTTGGCCAGTCAAGTAACCTAAATTAGTTACTTAATAGGGCTTATTTGGTGACTTGAATATTACAATCATATTTAACTAATTACTTTTGAGTTCATATTGCACCCTTAAGGAGATCTGTGGAAAGGAATTAAGTAGAAATATCAAACAACTCTAGTCTATGCAAACTAGGCCTAAGACTAATCACCTATAATTGTATTGGTCGGCTCTTGAAATCTTCGTTCCCCATGAAATTTTATGTAAACAAAAATTTGCAAACAGCACAACTCGATACAACCTGTTGTTGTTTATCTCTGAGAAAAAAAAATGGGGTTAATTATTTAGACTAATATACTTTTTCATTCTAAATGATGATTAATCATTGTTGCTAATTTAATTGCCTCAAGGCCTGACTCAAGCAAGAGGGTGGCTACGTTTATACGTTTCTTTTATTCATTTCAGAGAGTTGGCTGAAACAGATATCATGAAGCTGTTAGTCTTAAGCCAATTAGCCTCAGGAGCTTTACAAGACATACATGGCAAAGATGAGTGCTTTTACAGGCACCCATGTTCATCCTGGAGTCATGGCCGCTTTCAATAGTTTATTTTGAGGATAGAAACCAGTATTCTGTGATTGAATGACATCGACGGGTGTTTGTCTGGTGAGAACATCCAGCCATTTCTAAACCAGAAGATCCAGGGTTAGTGTGATTAATTATATAACATATCTTTATTACATGTCATCAAACACAACTCAAGGAGTTATAAAGCCCCTCAATAAATTAATAATGACGTTTTATAACATATAGGGCACTAGATTTTATGACACAATTCAGAAAATATGTATGTAACCAGAAAAATGGGATTGCAAATTCATTTGCAGGCGTAGAGTTTATGTCTTCATGCAAAGGACAATCATGTATCAAGCGAAAATGGCATATATTATCTTGGAATACAAAGCTGTGTTCAACCTCATGAAGACATGGAAGACCACAGGAGGGTGAAAGGTTAGTACAGACATATTTTTCCTTAGCATTTAAGAAGAACAATAATAATCGAGGCAAATGGATCAATTCGACAACTGAGTCTTCTGGCATTTTGACCTCAACTTTCCATAAAATGAAGAAATACAAAGTTGATATATCCTACTCTTATATTACTCTTTATTTTCGATTACAAACAAATAAATGATATATCTGAAAAAATGTATATATATATATATATATATATATATATATATATATATATATATATATATATATATATATATATATATATACATTATATATATATAATATATATATATATATATATATATATATATATATATATATATATATATATATATATATATATGTATATATATATATATATATATATATATATATATATATATATATATATATATATATATATATATATATATATATACATATATATATATATATATATATATATATATATATATATATATATATATATATATATTATGTGTGTGTTTGTATATATATATATATATATATATATATATATATATATATATACATATACATATATATATTTCATATATATATATATATATATATATATATATATATATATATATATATATATATATATATATATATATATATATATATATATATATATATATGCTGTATATGTATGTATATAGTATCCTGATTTTTATACTAGGGCTGTGGCTTACGTATAATAATAATAATAATAATAATAATAATAATAATAATAATAATAATAATAATAATAATAATAATAATAATAATAAAAATAATAATAATAATAATAATAAAAACAATAATAATAATAATTATAATAATAATAACAATAATAATAATAATAATAATAATAATAATAATAATAATAATAATAATAATAATAATAATAATAATAATAATAATAACATTATTAATGATAATAATAATAATAATAATAATAATAATAATAATAAATATTAGTAATGATAATAATTATAATATTATTATTAATAATAATAATAATAATAATAATAATAATAATAATAATAATAATAATAATAATAATAATAATAATAATAATAATAATAATAGTGAAAATAATAATAACTAAAAATTTTAAAGAAAAAATAAAAATGATAATAATAATAATAATAATAATAATAGTAATGATAACAATAATAATAATAGTAATAATAATATAAAAATAATAATAATAATAATAATAATAATATCAAT
>NC_090740.1:12722289-12747289 GCF_036898095.1 Palaemon carinicauda | reverse complement strand
CCTCCATCAGCAACTGCAGGAACTCCTTCCTAGGCTTCCATGAAGGTTTGTCAATTACCAGCAATGAGATCTGGTGGGTTAATTGGCATCTGCTCTGAGGGACGGATGCTCTTCCAAAAGACTACTTTACCAGAGTTCGGTTTTATGGCGTTCTCTGTACAATGAAGTTTTGACTGAGGTCGTCGGTTTAATTACGTTGTTCACTTGTTTCCTCTCGTGTAATTAGAAGTTTGATTAAGTTCGGGAGCGCTGATGAATTTTTTAATTATTTCTAACGTATCGTGGTGCAAGATATGCGGTATGAATTAAGTTGTTAACATTGGTTCCATGGACATATCATGTTTATTTTGGTTATTATTGATATTTATTATTTCATCGTGTTTATCTATGCAAGATGGGATGTTTACTAGATGTAGGTAAAAAAAGGATATATTCTATATGTGCATATATATACATATATATATATATATATATATATATATATATATATATATATATATATATATATATATATATGTGTGTGTATATATATATATAAATATATATATATATATATATATATATATATATATATATATATATATATATATATATATATATATATATATATATATTTATATATATATACATATATATATATATATATATATATATATATATATATATATATATATATATATATATATATTTATATATATACTTATATATATATAGTATATATATAAATATATATATGATATTTCTTATCATAATCAAATATTTTTTAGTTACATAACTTCTCCCAAGTAGAAAAAATGCTCATGAAAACGCCAGCTCCGAAAAACGAAAAAGACGCAATGCCTAAAAATGCTCATCTTTCGTCTTTCCTCAAATTCTAAGAGAGATTCGGGCACGTTCAAATAATAAGTATTCAATATTCGCTTTCATTGATGGGAAGGAACAACGCCATTGAAGAAACAAGTCTCTATTTTCATCCAGATAAGGAAATTGCAACATTCCCGACAACAATTTACTGCAAATAGAAAAGCTGACCACAGGCTGCAACATTCTTGCAAAATGCACATTTAAATTTGAGAGATGTTTTGCTCATCTGTTTTCTGTGAATCGATAATCAAGGGAGTTTTCTTGCAAAAGCGTATGAGTGTCCTTTTAAGGTTTAAAGGTTTAAAGGCCTTCCTTGAATGGCCGAGGCAAGGTACAGTGACATTGCCCTATCAAGCAAGACAATGCCCTAGAGACTGACCATATATACAAATGATCAGCGCCCAAGCCCCCTCTCCACCAAAGCTAGGACCAAGCTAGGCTGCTGGTGACTCAACAAATAGGCCTATAGGCTCCCCTAAACCCTCCATCCTTAGCTCAAAAGGATGGTGAGGTTGCAGCAACCAAAGAAACTAACTAGTCTGACCGGGACTCGAACCCCAGTCTGGGTTCACCAGTAAGGGACGTTACCACATCAGCAGCAACCACAACCCTTTGACTTATGAAATACTATGTTAACTCTTAGATAATAAATTAATAATCAAAATATAATACAGATGTCTTCTCACAAAATAGCAAGTATATCCTAATCGTCTCGGGTACTGAACGAGTTGGCCTAATAGGATTAGTATAAAGAAAATGTGTTTCACATAAAATGAGGAATAAGGCTTGGCAAATGTAGACTGCCCTTATCACATACACACCAACAAACATACACATACACACACACACACACACACACACATATATATATATATATATATATATATATATATATATATATATATATATATATATATATATATATATATATATATATATATATACAGTATATATATATATATATATATATATATATATATATATATATATATATATATATATATATATATACAGTATATATATATATATATATATATATATATATATATATATATATATATAAATGTTATATATATCATGATCATCTCCTCCTACGCTTATTGACGCAAAGGACCTCGGTTACATTTCACCAGTCTTCTCTATCTTGAGCTTTTAATTCAATACTTCTCCATTCATCCTCTACCTCGTGCTTCCTAGTCCTCAGCCATGTAGGACTGGGTCTAGTGCCCTGTGAAGCCAAACTGAAAGTTTGGTGAACTAATCTCTCTTGGAGAGTACGAAAAGCATGCCCAAACTATCTCCATCTACCCCTCACCATGATCTCATCCACTTATGGCAATCGAGTAATGTCTTATAGTTTTTATTTCTAATCCTGTGATACAACAGCTCATCTTATTTCATTACATTGTTTTGATTCTTGCATCAGAATCCGCATTTTACTGATTTAACAGATCAGTGTTGATTAATTTGTACTAAAAATCATATTCTAACCCTGATGGGTGGAAAGATGGTATCCTAAAAGCAAGGGTAATTGTAATTAATATATTCGAAAAGGTTGAATTTTCTGCTTATATCCTTCTTTCTATAGAAAATATGAGGCTTTCTAGACTGAAAACTTGTGTGTATATTTACTATATATATATATATATATATATATATATATATATATATATATATATATATATATATATATATATATATATATAGACAGATAGATAGATAGATAGATAGATATGTATATATGTGTATGTATGTATGTGTATATATAATATACATATATATATATATATATATATATATATATAAAGAGAGAGAGAGAAAGAGAGAGAGAGAGAGAGAGAGAGAGAGAGAGAGAGAGAGAGAGAGAGAGAGAGAGAGAGAGAGAGAGAGATTTTCAGTAAGGGATCATTGATGTCGTTTAGTTCCTGACTCAATTTGCTCATAAAAAATATTCTTATATAAAAGCCGAGTAAGGTTATTGAATTTCAAGAAAATAAATTGTTTTTTTTTTGGGGGGGGGGCGTGGCAAAGCAATTGGAATTTTATTTCTTCGAAGGTACATTGCAAAATTGAATAAATACAGGAATTTATATCTAAACTTTCAATTCACAGAGTTCAGATGCCTTTCTCTTTATACCTGTCTACATTTCACGCAAGCAAATAGACAGACAGACAGACAGACAGATATACTGTACATCCACTCGTGCATAGAATTTTCTCTCTCCCCTTATAAGTTACGAGATAGGAAGGAGTTTTTACTCTTCAATAAATGTGTAAAATTATATTAAACTCAAAAAGACAGTTGGTAAATCATCCGGCTGAGGATAGAAAAGTAGCCTATGATTGGTAGAAACTCTAGTGGAGATTTGACGCACTGCAGTTGAGAGAGAGAGAGAGAGAGAGAGAGAGAGAGAGAGAGAGAGAGAGAGAGAGAGAGAGAGAGAGGGTGGGGGGTTGCAAGGGTGATAATTTCGCCAATTTCCAATCTCATTGACTAAGAATTATTCAGTATGCAAAAAGTGTATTATACTGAATAACGAAAACTTAATACATTATTCATCCAATCTCCAAATGAACCTTATGCTGAGTAGGTTGATGGCTATATGAATATAGTCTTAAATACCAACATCCTTTGCCCTTCACAAAGTTTACACATTTACATAGGCAATTGAAATATAACCGTTTAGACGGGGAGAGTGTATGTATAGACCCATATTTTAATTAGTTCATTACACTTTGTTATTTGATAATTATTTTTCTGACAGTTTCGTGATATTACTGTGCTTTAAGACTTTGAAGAATACAAAGTTGATAAACTGTTGAAAAAAAATGGTTACGAGGTAGACCATCAGAAGCAAGTATGATTCATAAGTAAATAATGGCAATGACTACGTATTGATTGCCTAAAAGCTTATACGTATATATCGAATACAATACAGCTACCTTCCCCTATCAAGCTTAAAAAAAAACACAAAGCTACTTACGTTCCAAATACTGATAGTTATATTTCCCTTCTGAAGTGACAAGAGTGGGGTGGGGGACTGTATAAGTCAAGTATTTATTTTTCTGAAAAAAAAAAAGGATAACGAAAAGTAAATGCGTTATTCATCTAATCCTCCACCGAAGCCTGTGTTGAGTAGGTCAATCGCTATAAGCTGTAATTTTAATACCATATCCCATTGCCACTCTTAGTTCGTCAATCCATCGTCTTCTCCCCCTTCCTCTGCTTCTTTTGCAGGCTCTAGGGATCCATTCTGTTGTTCTTAATGTCGATCAATTATATGTCATTCTCATTATATGTCATGCCTTTGTCTATTTCTTTTTCTTATATGTTGTTAAAATATCCTTTACTTTAGTTTCCTCTCGTGTCCATGTTGCTCTTTTTCTGCCTCTTAGTGTTATTCCCATTATTATTCTTTTCATAGCTCTATGAGTTGTAATTAGCTCATGTTCGGAGGCTTTAGTAAGGCTCCAAGTTTCTGATGCATGAGCTAATGCTGGTAGGACCATCTAATCAAATACTTTTCCTTCTAGAGAAAGTAACATTTTACGTTTCATAACCTCATTTTGTTTACCAAAAGCCCTCCCTCCAAGGTTATCCTTCCTCCAAGTTCGGTCTCATGTCCTGGGGAAACATTTATTGTCTATCCAAAGTACGTATATTCATTAACAATCTCTACAGGTTCGTCCATAACTCTTATTTGTTGTCTGCATTTTCATTGAAGATTATCTTTTTTACTCATATTCATTTTCTGTCTTACACTTCTTCTCTTTCTATTCAAATTCCTTATCATCTTTTGCAATTCCTCCTGATATTCGCTAAAAAGAACTATGTCATCAGCAAATTTTACCTTTTTCATAAATTCCCAACAAATCAAGTCCTACATTTATAAAAACATCTTCTAGGCCTATTGTGAGTAATTTATATATATATATATATATATATATATATATATATATATATATATATATATATATATATATACATATATATATACATATGTAGATACACACACACACACACACACACACATATATATATATATATATATATATATATATATATATATATATATATATATATATATATATATACATATACATATATATATTTATATACTTATATATATATATATATATATATATATATATATATATATATATATATATATATATATATATATACATATATATATATATATCTTCTGCTCTCTCTCTCTCTCTCTCTCTCTCTCTCTCTCTCTCTCTCTCTCTCTCTCTCTCTCTCTCTCTCTCTCTCTCTCTCTCTCTCATATCTTGCGCAGGAAATTGACCAAGTTGTTTAAAAGGACATTAATTGAGGAGGGAAGCATCCCATCTTTCCCGAGAGAAGTTCTAATGTAGCGTAAATGTAAGGCATCTCGGAGAGAGTTCTCTCTCTCTCTCTCTCTCTCTCTCTCTCTCTCTCTCTCTCTCTCTCTCTCTCTCTCTCTCTCTCTCTCTCTCTCTCTCATCTCACAACTGGTTCGGATACCAGCGAGGCATTTTGGCGATTGGAATTGATGGCGAAGAGCTTCAAATTGAATTTTCCCACATGAAATGGCCTCTAAATATCCTGCAGAATCTTTATGTGTAAAGAGAGAATTTATTAATGCAGAGATCACTTAGTAATATCATATCTCAATGGAATAGCTGAATACTCACCATTTACTACGTAATATCTTTCATATAAAATTATCTCTTTTCATGAAAAATGGGATTCAAAGTTTATCTGTATTCAAAGGCAAGGGAGCTTTCTAGGAATGTTAGTGGAATTCTTTGAAATTAAAGGAATCTAAGATCTGGGATCAGGTATACAGGAAGTTCATAAGAATTAGCTAGATTTAATTGCTGATTTTATGCATTAGAATTATTGCTTATAAAACAGATATCTATCGATCTATCTATCTATCTATCTATATACAATATATATATATGCATATATGTATGTATGTATATTTACATATATATGTATATATACACGCATATATATTCTTTAATATATATGTCATATATGTCTAGATATGGAGAAAAATCTTGATTACACAATAGTTTCTAAACACCATTCTCCAGAATAACTTTTGTCAGCATTTTCCGGGATGTCCTTAACCTAGAAGGGAAGATAAAGGGATGCATATATTGTATATATATATATATATAATATATATATATACATATATATATATATATATATATATATATATATATATATACATATATATATATATATATATATATATATATATATATATATATATTAATATATATATATATATATATATATATATATATATATATATACATATACGAGGCCTGTCGGAAAACTATCCGACCTTAATCCAGAAAAAATAATTTATATACCTGACAGGATCTGGACCCTAATCCCCTTCAAAGTAGGCCCCTTGTGCTTGCACACACTTAGTCCACCGATCCATCCACTGCTGGAAACACCTCTGGAAGTGTTCTTTTGGAATGGTGTTCATCTTCGCCGTCGCGTTCCGCATTATCTCCTCTCTAGTCTCAAAATGGGTTCCTTTCAGTGTCGTCTTCAATTTTGGAAACAACCAGAAGTCGCAAGGAGCCATGTCTGGAGAGTAGGGAGGTTGGCGAACAACTGGAATTCCATGTTTGGCCAAGAAATGTTGGATCAATTGGGATGAGTGTGCAGGGGCGTTGTCGTGATGCAGTTGCCAATTTTTCGCCCTCCACATGTCTGGCCTTTTGCGCCGAACTGCGTCACGGAGACGACGGAGAATATCTTGATAGTACTCCTTTGTCACTGTTTGTCCTTCCGGTGCGTATTCGTGATGTACAATTCCACGGATATCAAAGAAGACAGTAAGCATCACCTTCATTTTGCTTGGCACCTGTCGCGCTTTTTTTCGGCCTTGGAGACTCGGAATGCTTCCATTGCGACGACTGTCTTTTTGTTTCTGGGTCGTACCCGTACACCCATGACTCATCTCCAGTTATCACGGTGTTCAGAAACTGGTTGTTTCCAAAATTGAAGACGCCACTGAAAGGAACCCGTTTTGAGACTATAGAGGAGATAATGCGGAACGCAACGGCGAAGATGAACACCATTCCAAAAAAACAGTTCCAGAGGTGTTTCCAGCAGTGGATGGATCGGTGGGCTAAGTGTGTGCAAGCACAAGGGACCTACTTTGAAGGGGATTAGGGTCAAAATCCTGTCAGGTATATAACTTATTTTTTCTGGATTAAGGTCGGATAGTTTTCCGACAGGCCTCGTATATATACATTCAGATGTATACGGAAATATATTATGTATAAATGTATACACATACACACACACATATATCTATCTATATGTATGTATATATATATATATATATATATATATATATATATATATATATATATATATATATATATATATATATATATATATAATACATATTGTTTTGGCGAGTTAGATTATCAATCATTTAAATGAATTGAGGATAAGTTTCAGAAAAAAAATTACACTTGCATTTTATGCTCTCTCTCTCTCTCTCTCTCTCTCTCTCTCTCTCTCTCTCTCTCTCTCTCTCTCTCTCTCTCTCTCTCTCTCTCTCTCTCTCTGAACTTCACTTTGATGTCCTCCTTCTTTCTCCATTAAACGCATGAGAGAAATATTCGTGAAGAAAAATATGATATAGAAAATCTTTGGGGGATGGTGTGAGAGTTTTCCATTTTCTTTCTACTTAATTTTCTTTATTAGTTTTAGGAAAACAAGCTTTAATATGTGAAGTGTTAATATTAATCTAATAAAAAAAAAAATTGTGTTTATGGGTTTAAAGATTTAAAGTTCGCTCTTGAATGGCAGAGACAAGGGACAGGGACATTGCCCTAGCAAGCAGGACAATACCCTATCTAACCATACATACATATGATCAGCACCCAAGCCCCCTCTCCCCAAAAGCTGGGACCAGGGATGGCCAGGTAATGACTGATGGTGTAAATATTGGCTCCCTTCATCTGCTACCAGAAGCTAGAATGAAGTATGTTTTAATTCTTCCGGTAGATCTTTCGAGTCCCATTCATATTTCCTGGTTTTAGAAAAAGATAAGAGAAAAGAAGAAGATTAAATGAATCTATCGGAAGTGATGGAGTTTACCTTTCAAGGACCAACTATCTCGAGATATAACTTCGATTCATTCAAGCGTTTTCCTTTCACTGAAATATCATTGTAATATATTTGCACTTGGAATCTCATAGTCAATAGAGTTTTTATGTTTTTTCCTCTTGGAATTGATATATTTGATGAATTACTGTTTCAATTTCCAAAAATTACGTTTACTATGAATGTTTTTTTATCATCATCTATTACTAAACTCTTCGAATTCATATTTTGTAACGTTTCCTACATTGCTTTTAAAACCTTCTACACATTTTCCCTTTCGTATTTATCATTAAATCCTTGGTATCTTTTTAGATTCAACCATTAGCTTTATCTCTATTTTTTTTTAATTTGATCATATTCTAGTAATTTCTAGAATAGTTGAAAATACTCTATGAATAAATCAAAGGTCTCTAATAGTCATAATTGTCTGCAACATGCTTATTGATATCACACTTAGAATATTCATATAATAATAAAGAGCAAGAGTCTGGTTTTATATATATATATGTATATTATATATATATATATATATATATATATATATATATATATATATATATGTATATATATATATATATATATATATATATATATATATATATATATATATATATATATATATATTTCCTGGGATGCTCAGAGGAGCGAGAGAGTATTCATACCCCGATGAGAGAGGGTACTCCGAAAGGTACACTAGGAAACCAAACTCTCACAAATTTCCAAACCAGCGGGTTACAATTAGGAAAGGGGGAGGGGTTAGGAAGGGTTGAATTGGCGGGTCGCTTACACTAGTATTTAAATAATATGCAAGGCATGAATTTGGATTAATGGTTTATTATTGAAAATACCATACCCTTGGATATGAAACCAGTGAAAATCATACGTACGTAGAAGATGATAATAAGGATAACCCTTCCCTGCTACATTGGAAGAGAAGGAAAACGAATGTTTTTATTTCTTGTGTACTCGAAACTATTTATCCAGTCTCTAAGGACACCTCAAAGGTAGGGGGAAGGCTCTTTGCAAGGAAAAGCTCACTAGACCATTTGTTTACTGAAGCCAATATAGAGAAGTCCTTGTAAAAGGTTTTTCGATATTTGCTGGCACATTGCTGAGACAGTAGACTGTGTGAAACTCCACTAAAATATTATATTTTATTTTATTTGTTTATTTTTTTCTGTATAGATATAAATATATATATATATATATATATATATATATATATATATATATATATATATATATATATATATGTATATATATGTATGTGTGTGTATGTGTATTCAGTAATTATTATTATTATCATTATTATTATTATTATTATTATTGTTATTATTATTACTATTATTGTTGTTGTTGTTGTTGTTGTTGTTGTTGTTGTTGTGGTTCTTGCTGCTGTTATTATTATTATTATTATTATTATTATTATTATTATTATTATTATATTTGAAGTCAGACTCTCTTATTTACAAGTTACATTAAGCATGTTGACCACATCAGGGAGTTAAGAATTTACATTTTGACGTAATTTTATTGTATTATTCTCTTTTCTCTTGGAAGATTGTCGAGTACAGCTGCTTAAAGCATTTTATCCAGGAACGATATAACCACTTTCAATTATGTTGTTTTTATGCAATTGTAAATGATTTAATGCAAACAAAGTGAACTTCAAATATGAAATAAGTTCATCTGGACGAGAATATGTCTTTTATAGATATTTAAGTCATTTTCCGGCATTATATTTCATCGTATACTAAATCGATGGTATCGTGAACGAGTAACTCATCTTAGCATATCATTTTGGTCTTGAAAGAAAACCAGTATGTCGTAAATGGGATGTCATTGCTACGGAGAGAGATGTGGAAGTGTATACCATCAGTACTGAATACCCAGCTTCTCTTAAGAGCTGTTGTGAATGTTGAGTCATGGCTGACATAACATTAATGTTGCCTCCATCACTTGGATGATTCTGTTCTTTAAAGGTGACTCAAGAATGGTAGAGGCAATGGACGGTGACATTGCACTAGCAAGCAAGATAATGCCCTAAAGACTGACGATATATCATAAGATCGCACCCAAGTCCCCTCTCCACACAAGCCAAGACCAGGGAGGGCCAGGTAATGGCTGCTGATGACTCAACAGGTAGACCTATGGGCTCCCCAAAAGGAGTTGTAAAGAAGGTAAATGAATGTAACTCTCTCTCTCTCTCTCTCTCTCTCTCTCTCTCTCTCTCTCTCTCTCTCTCTCTCTCTCTCTCTCTCTCTCTCTCTCTCTCTAATAAGATAAGCTGACATAGTTTTTATATAAACATTAATTTCCACTGAATTTTTTTTTTTATTCGATATGAAAAGTACTTCCATTTTTTTTTTTTTTTTTTGCCCTTTTTACAATCACTATTTTTTCCCTATTGTATATTTATCGATTCTCTTTTTAATTTTATATTACTTTCATACCTTCCAAAATGACCACAAAAGAAAATATATTTTTTATTCTTCTTTTTCAGAGTTTTCAAAACAATAATACTGTATTCTGCGTTTTTACTGATCAACACATATTTTTTTATCTAATGTCACCTATCATTTTCTATTACTTTTTTCATCTAATTTTGTGTGTTTAGAGGTTTGAAGTTTTATGTAGCTAAACATAAGATACTAATTTGTTATAAAGCTACCAACGTCAGATGAATTCTTTTCTTGAATGCAAATAACTTGTTTGAAAAAAAAGGATTGAATTCTTTCTGCTCCTTCTATTCATTCGTCCTTTGCAATAACTTTTACTCCTTCCTCTCCCATCAGCGATGTCTTCATCTCTGACGGAATTTGGCAGCAGGAATCCTCCATATGTTCTTATCGTGATCAAGGCAAAAATAAATTTCGAGCTGCGATTATCGATGCAAATTTATTTCCTTAATCAAAATTCCTTCTCCATCTCATGAATAAATTACTCTCGGTGACCTGGGTCTTATCAAGAAAAACCGGAAATATTCTAGTTTCTAAAGGTTATTCATTGGGCAAAAGTTTTTAAATATGATATTAAATTTGAATTTGGAAAATTATTTTCAAGGGTATCATATATTTACCGTGACATATATTTTGTATTTTTTTTTTACTTTTTCTTATGAATAACATATTTTTTCTATATATACGACTGAATTTTTCAGTGAAAAGAAAAAATGAAACTACTGTAGTTTCATAAATGCAATTTCTTTTCTTATTAAAGTTATATTTTTTTTTTCACTGGGAACGCTAATCATTTCTTTATCCTCTCTGAAGGAAATATATATTGAATTCCGGGAATATATCCATAACTTAATGTTCTCGTATTTTTGCACCAAATTATTGTCACCTGAATCAGAAACCCTTTTGATTTCCTTGTGTTTTGCATTTCACTCTTTTTGAAAATTGTTTCCAAATAACAGGTATATTTGTCTTCAGGAAATCTATTTATAAGACTGAACAATTTATTTCATCAATAACTCATCTATCTGCGGTTAGTGTATAAATGATATCCTTTTTATCAATTGATGAGAACTTTTTAATCACTGATTAGAGGATGACACAGCATATTAACAGGCTCCATAATAAATTTTGTTCCTCCTTCTAATATAACTGACTTTTTTATAACTTTTTTAATTATTTATTGTCCAATTAGATGCACAGTGAGAGTCGACTCGAATGCACTCCTTCGATTCAAGTATACTGTTTGTATGTAGCAGTACGAGAGTGAATAAAATGTCATGATTATAGAGCAACTTTTTCCTTTCAACTTGTCTTACTTACAACTAAAGCAGTGATCTTTAGGGTTATGTATATATCTATGGTTGGGCTCCTCACTTTTTATAACCCAAATGTTCACCTGTCAACGGACGCATTGGTAAAAAATTACTATGTACATTTTGGGACAAAGAGCATTTAATGGCACTGTGATGTTTTCATTTTATTTTCTTGGGCATATATTTGTTAGTAGTTATGATTTCATTGTTTAAAGTGCCCACTTGATTTTATTTTACTTTTCTATCTCCTTATTTTCTTTTTATCCTATTCTTAAGAATTCTTTTAGCCCCATTCATGATATTTTAAAATGCTAACACTTATTATCACCTCCAAATAAACAAAAACACCCTTATGAAATGAAAATCCATTAGAGATTGCTTTAAATTACTTGCACGTCTGTGTTTGTTGTTGTGGTTAACTATTTCGAAAAACACTCGCTTCACTTTTAGCCCTTCTAATGAAAAGAGGGAAAACATTTGATTACAAAGGAGTCGCACTGGAAAACAAAAGGGTAAAATAGAAAACAATGTTTGTGTATCGTCCCTGTGAAAGATTCACTTTTGGCTTCACGCTAGAAAGTTCAAAGGCTTCGAATCGACAGCTCCCGGTTGAGTTTATTTTTAAGTTGAGAGAGCTCTTGGGGGGAAGAAGGGCGTATATGACAGGCGTATATTGATTGCGTATTTGGATATAAAATAATGACCATAAATTAGTGACTATTTTCTTTCACGTTATATCTAAAAAACAGTGGTAGCGTCCTTGTCTGGTGATTGCCAGACTGGGGTTCGAGTCCAGCTCAAACTCGTTAGTTCCTTTGGTCGCTGCAACCTTACCATCTTTGTGAGCTAAAGGGAGCTTATAAGTCTATCTGCTGAGTCTTCAGTAGCCATTGTTTGGCCTTCCTTCGTCCTAGCTTGGGTGGAGAAGGGGCTTGGACGCTGATCATATGTATATATGGTTAGTCTCTAGCACATTGTCCTGCTTGATAGAGCAATGTCACTGGCCCTTGCCTCTGCCATTGATGAGTGGCCTTTAAACTTTTAAATCTTTAATCCTTGTTTTTTACTCTGTTTGAGTAAGAAAGGTATGCAATGGCTATTCATATACCGTATGCACGAATATCTTTACATGGGATGAAACTCTAAATCGTTTTGGCAAAATGTTTTCGTGCTATTCTGGTTATTTCTTTATGGCAACACTGCAAAAAATATCAAATCTTTCATGCCATCATTTATGTCTGTGTTAGAGTCATATTAGGTTTAATGACCGAGTGTCTGAGTGTCTTAAGAAGGGAGAAAATCAAGACATTTGAAGCATGACGGTTTGTCCATTAAGCTAATTTTTTCGACATTGGCTGCACTAAGGAATTCAGAATTTTCATTGTCTTACTCTTCGCTGTGTAGAAATCAGGGCTGTAAATTACGGTAATTTATAAAGTGTATTCATAAGTTTAGTGTAAGGTAAAAATATATATATATATAAATTATATATATATATATATAAACATATATATATATATATATATATATATATATATATATATATATATATATATATGTATATATATATATATATATATATATATATATATATATATATATATATATATATATATATATATATATATATACCCTCATCACATCCTTCTGCATGCCTCTTCCTTTAACGTCGTCTTATTCAAGCAATAGATCCCCCACCCCACCCCCTCCTCTGAGTCATCCTACTTCCCAGGCTGCACGTCTCCTTCCAAGGATCTCCTGGATCCTCCCTGTCCCCAATCAAATGTCCTTTTTCTCATGCAGCTTCATCCAGCAGCATCTGCAGAGCTTCAAATGAGAGGCTTCATAAAAATGCATAATAGCATTTTTCGTTCCCCAAAACTTAAGATGTATTTGAGGCCCAGTATTTCCATCTCGACTCATGAATAAATTACTCAAGGTTTAATGCAGGAAATATCTATCCTTCTTTCTCCAAAAGAGAGATGATTTAACCTCGTCAAATGACAGGATAGATTCTTCAAAAGACGAAACAGCAATGTTTTTGTGACGGAAGTTCGGGGAAAGTGAGTTGCTTGTGGTGGGGGTCGTAACTTTGTGTCATAGGCTCTGATAATGAACATGAGCAATCCTAAAAAAAAAAAAAAAAAAAAAAAAAAAAAAAAAAAAAATAAAAAAAAAAAATTATTTGAGGAAGTAATACAACTCTTGATAGGTTATGAAAGAATTTTTTAGAATGAAACTATAATGTTCTTGTGCACTTGGTCTACCAACATCAATCTGCACTGGCCAGTGGGGTGCTGATAACAGGCCAAACCCTAGACATGAATAAAAACATGGACGATGCCTTTGTCCTACAGTGAACTAGAAACGGCGGCATTTGCTGTGATTGTGGTAGTTCTTAGGAACGAATATCTGCTATAAAGTACCTAGTCAATTTCATAACAATACCTACTTGGTTTTACCAACTCCCTCATATCAAGTGCACAACAAAGAAAATTCAATTTTAGTAACCATTGAATAAATCAACGCCAATTGCCCATCTATTGAAATATAGCAACTATACTAACTCTTTTTTAATGAGGCGTTACTTGCACTCACTAGCAGGGTTGCCCTTTGAGCTTGGAAAAAGATCTTACTAGCTGATTGGTTAGAATTATTTTTTCCAACCTTGCAGCTAGAAGGAAACTTTTCCGAGCTAAAAGGGTACCCCTGCGAGTCAGTGCAAATGCTTCTCATTAAAAAAAATGAGTTTAGTGTACTCATGGATGATAAAAATGAAATGGCATTGGCAATTTGGCACGCGGCAAAGTTACATTCAGTCTCCACATTCTTAAACTGCGTTTTGAAAATAGTTGTTATAATCACGAATACTAAAGGGTTTTCATAAATTGCAAATATTTGAGCCGTCTCTAACACCTATTTTCTACCTACCAACTTTTAATAAATTAATTTAAGTAATGGAACATATCTTGAATGATGAGAAAAGTAGGTTATGAATATTTAGAATTTTTATAAAGCATTTAAAACTTTTATTAATAAGGTAACAGCGCCACCTATTCGCTGAAGACTTTATGAATATATATATATATATATATATATATATATATATATATATATATATATATATATATATATATATATATATATATATATATATATATATATATACATATATGTATATATATATATATATATGATATATATACACATATATATATACATATATATATATATATATATATATAATATATATATATATATATATATATATATATATATATATATGTATATAGTGTATATATATATTGTATATATAAATAGAGAGGCACAAAGCCAGATGAATACAAAAATAGATGGACAAATACACAAGACGGTGTATATGTTTTTCGTCATATGTATATGCCAACTAGAGATACCTCATCATTAGTCTTTTCGTGTGATAAAGTTCTAGTCAAAAAAAAAAAAATGGAAAAGGGAGAAGTAACGAGAAATGACATATTACATTACTGGAAAACCACAGGGAATGCAGGAGGAGTTCCAGGCATGAATTATCTCATGTCATCTGAGACTTCTAATTACATTCCAAGGAAGATGGTGCATCTTGATGTTTTTCTTTTTCATCTCTCTCTCTCTCTCTCTCTCTCTCTCTCTCTCTCTGATATATATATGCGTGTGTGTATACACATATATATATATAAAATATATATGTATATATATATATATATATATATATATATATATATATATATATATATGTATATATATGCGTGTGTGTGCGTATATATGTTTATATTCATATATATATATATATATATATATATATATATATATATATATATATATATATATATATATATATATATATATATATATATATATATATATGTATATATATATATATATATATATATATATATATATATATATATGTATATATATATATATATGTGTGTGTGTGTGCGCATATATGTTTATATTTATATATATGTATATATATATATATATATATATATATATATATATATATATATATATATATATATATATATGCATATATATATATATATATATGCATATATATATATATATATATATATATATATATATATATATATTGAAAACAAATAACTCTCATTAGGTTGAGATACACAAACCATTTCAGTTTTCCTTTTTTGCATATATATATATATATATATATATATATATATATATATATATATATATATATATATATATATATATATATATATATATATATATATAAACTGTATATATCTCAGACTAAATTACTTTTCGAGACAAACTGCTCAAATGATTGATACATACAAGTGGACAAGAACATCATAGTTTCGTTCTATGAAATTCTCTCATAACCTTATGTGAGTTTTATTGTTTCCTCATTTTTTTTTTTTTTAATATTGTTCATTATTAGAGCCTATGACATAAAGTTACGACCTCCCACCACAAGTAACTCACTTTCTCTGATCTTCCATCACAAAAACATTTCAGTTTCGTCTGTTGAAGAATCGACCTGTCATTTGACGAGGCTAAATCGTCTCTCTTCTGGAGAAAGAAGGATAGATATTTCCCGTACTAAACCTTGAGTAATTTATTCATGAGTCGAGATGGAAATACTGGGCCTCGAATACATCTTAAGTTTTGGGGAACGAAAAATGCTATTATGCATTTTTATGAAGCTTTTCCTTTGAAGATCTGCAGCTGCTGCTGCTGGATGAAGCTGCATGAGAAAAAGGACATTTGAAATTGGGCAGGGAGGATCCAGGAGATCCTTGGCAGGATACGTATGGCCTGGGAAGTAGGATGACCCAGGGAAAGAGATGGGGGTTGGGATCTTTGGCGAAAATGAGACGGGGTTGAAGGAAACCACGGACAGGAAGATGTGGTGAGTTTGATATGCACACATACACAAGAAATATATATATATATATATATATATATATATATATATATATATATATATATATATATATATATATATACATGTATATATACATATATATATGTGTGTGTGTGAGTGTGTGTATTTGTATATTTATATATAGTATATGTGAGTATAAGTGTATTTATACATACATGTACAGTTAGAATCAAAAGAACGCCAACACTCTGGGGAAATCTTTCGTCAGATGTCTCTTTTGTTCCCATGACAAAACAGACAAGGTGTTGCTCTTCTTACTACTACGAAATGGGCGGAGCCTTCTCCAACCTTAGCGAACCAAATACAGTAAAGGGCTGTCTTTGTCAGCAAAACCATGCAAAAGTTACAAATCAAATTGCCATATTTCAATTCTTTATTTTCATTTGACGTCTCAAATATACACTGTAAATACAAAGTACACATACATTATATATATATATATATATATATATATATATATGTATATATATATATATATATATATATATATATATATATATATATATATATATATATATATATACATATATATATATATATATATATATATATATATATATATATATCTATAAATATATATATATATGTGTGTGGGGGGGGCAGAGGGTGTGTAATACCAATTTTCGTGCCAGTTTCTCGGACCAGAGTTCGATTCCCCGGTAGACCAGAAGCTATTATCTCTTGGGTTGATTCCCCCCTTGGTTCTCTGATCCCGAGGTATACAGAGAATCCAGATATTAAGGGAGTATAATATAAGGCTTATATAAATATGAAAAACACGTCTAAATGTGCAATATTTATCACTATATATAAATATATATATATATATATATATATATATATATATATATATATATATATATATATATATATCTATATTTATATATGTATATATATACAATGTACATACATATATATATATATATATATATATATATATATATATATATATATATATATATGTATATATATATGCGTGTGTGTGTATGTGTGTGAGCGTGTGTGTGGAAATCACAAAAGCTAACACGTAATGAGCATAAGATATTCAGGTATTAAAGTTACGAAAGGAAAAAGGAAAACACAAACTCAGTTCTCCTTTTGTGACTATAATATATATATATATATATATATATATATATATATATATATATATATATATATATATATATATATGTGTGTGTGTGTGTGTGTGTGTATACATATATATATATATATATATATATATATATATATATATATATATATATATATATATATATATATATATATATATAATTTGATAACTTGAAAAAATACCAGACAACTTAAGAGCTAAGAAATCAGTGGTCTTTATAAAAAACGAAGGAAAAATAGCATTTGGGTCTACACCTCCTTGAGCATCAACATCCATGAAGAGTGTCTTAATTCCATAGGAAAAAAGGAATGAGGAAGACCTAGTTTCTCAATACTCTACTTACTGTCTGTTATGGTCAGCTATATCTAAACGTAATTATACGAATTCCCCTATAATGTTTTATTCCCCCATGAATTAATTTATCATAGAAATTAGCAACATAGTAACAGGTAAGAAAATAATACCCAGCAAACACACACACACACGCATGTGTGTGTGTGTATATATATATATATATATATATATATATATATATATATATATATATATATATATATATATATATATATATATATATATATATATACGTGTGCGCGCGTGTGAAGGTACCCTGTTCCTACTCTTCCCGTAAGCTAACTTTCTTTTTGACGTCCCGATTGTGTATCAATCTTTTAGGGGTCCTGATGAAGGGCAACAAACTCTTTCCTCAGAGTATTCGTTTGACCAATTCCTCTCCTCCTGCCGTTGCGCTTCTTGGCCGAATTTCTTTTGACAAACATCTTGAAGTCGTTTCATAACGACGGAACCCAATTGAACCATTGATCCCTTTGCAATTAAAATATCCTTTTTATAATGACCGTAAGAGGTCTCGAGTCTCAAATTGCCTCTCCTGATGATGATGGTTTAGATTGACCCGCCTATATACAGGGCAGACCACGGCCCCTTGTGTTGGCACCCCGTAAGGGGAACGGAGCGCTGGTTGTATCTTTTAAAAGCTGTTACTTGTGTTGGATGACATGAACACTGATGGCAGACAGATGATGATGAGTCTGACACAAAATGACGACCGAAGCCGGAGCCCGAAGTTCAAATCCGGGGCGCAGTAAAACAAAAATCTCCGATCCCAAACCCGTTCCTTCGTCGGTCCTAGATAATTATTTTTCTTATAAGCACGTGCTAACAGGAAGACGTCCAATTGGAGTGTCTCTCCTTAGAAGTTCTTCCTTTTAGAGGAAAAATATTACTTCTGATTGAAGAATTCTAGCTTTCTCTGGTCCTTCAATATCCGCACAATCGTAAAGTGATCAACAAATAATAACTGTTCTCCTTTTCGGATTCTTTACATCTTCTCTCCCGTTCTCCTTCCTGTCTCCCTCTTCTTCCTGTATTTTCTGTCCGAATCCTTTCAAATAAATCCATTATTAGTCTTGAAGATTCTTGTTTAGCTTTTCATAACTGCCTTCCTGAATCCACTTGTCGTTGATTCCTTTTAGACGATGTATTTTGGTTTTCTTCCAAAGTAGCAGAATCAATAATTCTCTTAACTTTCACCAAAGCATTTCCTGCATCGCCCAAATCTTGTTTCCTTTTTCATGGCCTCGGGGGCAAGTTGGTGATAAAATCTTGCAAATTTGGGTTGATCAATAAAACGATTAAAACCATCTTTTTATCTTTTCTAACAATCCTGCTCAAGACGAAGGACAATTTGAATCCGATTTGGAAATGCATCGGTATTCCATATTTCTCATTTCAAATCCACACAATCGTAAAGTGATCAACAAATAATAACTAGTTCTCCTTTTCGGATTCTTTATTTCTTCTCTCCCGTTCTCTTTCCTGTCTCCCTCTTCTTCCTGTATTTACTGTCCGAATCCTTTCAAATAAATCAGTTATTGGTCTTCAAGATTCTTGTTTTGTTTTTCATGACTGCCTTCCTGATTTCACTTGTCGTTGATCCCTTCCGTCTCAAAAGAAAGATGTCTTCAAAACCAGAATCTTGAAGACTTCTTCTTTCTCTCCATGAGGAAGAAGAAGTGTTCAAAACAAGAATCTTGAAGACTTCCTCTTTCTCTCCATGAGGAAGAAGAAGTCTTCAAACCAAGAATCTTGAAGACTTCTTCTTCCTCATGGAGAGAAGGAAGAAGTCTTCAAGATTCTTGTTTTGCTTTTCATGACTGCCTTCCTGATTACACTTGTCGTTGACGATTTTCTTCTTAGAAGAAAGAAGTCTTCAAAACAAGAATCTTGAAGACTTCTTCTTTATTTCTTCTCTCCTGTTCTCCTTCCTGTCTCCCTCTTCTTCCTGTATTTACTGTCCGAATACCTTCAAATAAATCAGTTATTAGTCTTCAAGATTCTGGTTTTGCTTTTCATGACTGCCTTCCTGATTCCACTTGTCGTTGAACCCTTCCGTCTTAGAAGAAAGATGTCTTCCAAATAAGAGTCTTGAAGACCTCTTCTTTCTCTCCATGAGGAAAAAGAGGTCTTCAAAACAAGATTCGTGAAGACTTCTTCTTCCTCATGGAGAGAAGGAAGAAGTCTTCAAGATTCTTGTTTTGCTTTTCATGACTACCTTCCT
This sequence comes from Palaemon carinicauda, assembly GCF_036898095.1. Classification (NCBI taxonomy): domain Eukaryota; kingdom Metazoa; phylum Arthropoda; class Malacostraca; order Decapoda; family Palaemonidae; genus Palaemon; species Palaemon carinicauda. The sequence continues at coordinate 12,726,881 of NC_090740.1, read as the reverse complement.
GATTACACTTGTTGTTGACCCCTTTCTTCTTAGAAGAAAGAAGTCTTCAAAGCAAGAATCTTGAAGACTTCTTCTTTCTCTCCATGAGGAAGAAGAAGTCTTCAAAACAAGTATCTTGAAGACCTCTTCTTCATCATGGAGAGGAAGAAGAAGTCTTCAAGATTCTTGTTTTGTTTTCATGACTGCCTTCGTGATTTCACTTTTTGTTGATCCCTTTCTTCTTAGAGGAAAGAAGTCTTCAAAGTAAAAATCTTGAAGACTTCTTATTCCTCAAAGAGAGAAAGAAGAAGTCTTCAAGACTGCTTTCCTCATTTCACCCTTCATGTTTTTTTAAAAATAAGCTAGATACAGTAAATCTCTATTGTTGGCTGGGCGGGGCTGGCCCCCCTCCTGCTAGCCCGGAGGGTCTCCCCCTTCCCGCTGGTAGGGCGGGGCTCCCCCTTTCCCGCTGGCAGGGCGGGCCTCCCCCCTTCCCGCTGGGAGGGCGGGGCTCCCCCCTTCCCGCTGGCAGGGCGGGCCTCCCCTCTTCCCGTTGGCAGGGCGGGGCTTCCCCCTTCCCGCTGGCAGGGCGGGGCTCCCCCCTTCCCGCTGGCAGGGCGGGGCTCCCCCCTTCCCGCTGGCAGGGTGGGGCTCCCCCCTTCCCGCTGGCAGGGCGGGGCTCCACCCCTTCCTGCTGGCAGGGCGGGGCTCCCTCCTTCCCCCTGGCAGGGCGGGGCTCCCCCCTTCCCGCTGGCAGGGCGGGGCTCCCCCCTTCCCGCTGGCAGGTGGGGGGCTCCCCCCTTCCCGCTGGCAAGGTGGGGCTCCACCCTTCCCGCTGGTAGGGCGGGGCTCCCCCCTTCCCGCTGGCAGGGTGGGGCTCCCCCTTCCCGCTGACAGGGCGGGGCTCCCTCCTTCCCGCTGGCAGGGTAGGGCTCCCCCCTTCCCGCTGGCAGGGCGGGGCTCACCCCTTCCCGCTGGCAGAGAGAGAGAGAGAGAGAGAGAGAGAGAGAGAGAGAGAGAGAGAGAGAGAACGTTAAAATGCAACATAGTCATTTTTTTTAAACCTTAACCTCAATGCAATTTCTTGGTTGGTAACCTAACTCGTTGAAACATTATATATATATATATATATATATATATATATATATATATATATATATATATATATATATATATATATATATATATATATATATATATATATATATATATATATATATATATATATATATATTATATATATATATCAATATATATATATATATATATATATATATATATATATATAATATATATATATACAGTATATATATATATACATTATATATATGCATATATATGCTCTCTCTCTCTCTCTCTCTCTCTCTCTCTCTCTCTCTCTCTCTCTCTCTCTCTATATATATATATATATATATAATATATATATATATATATATATATATATATACATATATATGTGTGTGTGTGTATGCAATATATATGCAATATATACATATGTATATATATATATATATATATATATATATATATATATATATATATATATATATATATATATACATATATATATATATATATATATATATATATATATATATATATATATATATATATATATATATATGTATATATATATATATATGTGTGTGTGTGTGTGTGTGTGTGTATACATACCTTATTATATAGAATAATCTAAAGCATAAAACTAAAAATTAAATTGAGCTAATTTCTGACAAACTTTACGTATGCTCCATCTCACTCCCTAGATTTGATAGTTTCAAAGAACTCCACAAAGCATACATAGCAAATTCCTTTAGCTTGTGAATATAAAAAAAATCAGAATCACAATTTTCTTTGACAGAAATAACTTTTGTAGGAAAGATGGCAATATGAAGTAGTACTGTTGAATATTCAGCTATTCCTTTGAGATATGATACTCCCAAATGATCTCTGCATCAATAAATTCTCTCTTTACACATAAAGAATCTGCAGGATATTTAAAGACCATTTCATGAGGGAAAATTCAATTTGAAGCTCTTTTCCATCAATTCCAATCGCCCAAATGCCTCGCTGGTATCCGAACCAGTTGTGGGATGAGAGAGAGAACTCCCTCCGAGATGCCTTACATTTACGCTACATTAGAACTTCTCTCGGGAAAGATGGGATGCTTCCCTCCTCAATAAATGTCCTTTTAAATAACTCGGTCAATTTCCTGGGCAAGATATGAGAGAGAGAGAGAGAGAGAGAGAGAGAGGAGAGAGAGAGAGAGAGAGAGAGAGAGGAGAGAGAGAGAGAGAGAGAGAGAGCAGAAACAGACATTTATATATATATATATATATATATATATATATATATATATATATATATATATATATATATATTATATATATATATATATATAGCATCTTGCTCTTCCAACTAGGATTGTAGCTTATCGTATGATAATAATAATAATAATAATAATAATAATAATAATAATAATAATAATAATAATCATAATAATAATAATAATAATAATAATAATAATAATAATAATAATAATAATAATAATAATATACACTTTTTTTCTTTATATAAGAGAGATAGAGGTCAATATTTGTTGAATCTGACTCTCTGGGAGACCCCAGGGGCTCTCCTGGAATCTCCACCCCCCTCATCCTTATGAAGATCAGGGGATCCCAGAAAGTTTCCAACCTGCTAGGGAGGACCAGGGAGCTTTAGAAAGTACCCCCCTCCACCCTTGGGAGGACCAGGGGAACCCAGATAGTTCACACACTCCTGGGGAGAACCAGGGATCTTAGAATGTCCTCCCCCTATCCCTGGGAGGACCAGGGTGCCCCAGAACGTTCCCATCCCCCTCGGGAGGACCAGAGCCCTTAGAAAGTCACCCCCACCATTAGGAGGACCAGGGGATGCCAGAAAGTTCCCATCCACCTGGGGAGGAGCAGGGCTCCTAGAAAGATGCCCCACACCCTTAAGAGAATCACGGGACCCCAGAAAGTTTCCCTACCCTTAGGAGGACCAAGGTGCCCCAGAAAGTTTCAACCCCCTTAGGGACGACCAGGGGCCCTGGAGAGCGGCCACCCCCCCCCCCCCCTCAACCTTGTCACTACAGAAGTGAGATCCAAGTATCAGTCTTTGGAACTCAAGTATGAGTTTAGATTTTTTTTTTAAACTAAGGGAAGGTAACTGTATTTTATTTTATATATACGCCCATGTTTGTAAGCAATCATTACGTAGTCATTGCCATTATTTACTTATGAATCATACTGACTTCGGATGCTCTTCCTCGTACCTTTTTTTTTTCTTCAACAGGTTATCAACTTTGTATTCGGCAAAAGTCTTAAAGCATAGTAATATCACCAAACTGTCGGAAAAATAAATATCAATTAACAAACTGTAATGAACTAAATAGAATGCGAGTCCATATATACGCTATTTCCCGTTTAAACGGTTATATTTTAATTGTCAATGTAAATGTATACCACTTTCTGAAGGGCAAAGGATGTTGGTATTTAAAACTATATCCATATAGCCATCAGCCTACTCAGCACAAGAGTCAGTGGGAGATTGGATGAATAACGCACTTATTTTCAGTTATTCAGTATAATACACTTTGGGAATGCTGAACAATTCCGTTGTTCATTGAATTAGAAATTGGCGTCATTTCACCCCTGCAATAAACCCCCCTCTCTCTCTCTCCTCTCTCTCTCCCTCTCTCTCCTCTCTCTCTCTCTCTCCTCTCTCTCTCTCTCTCTCCTCTCTCTCTCTCTCTCAGAGTTTCTACCAATCATAGACTACTCTGCTTCCTCAACCGGATGGTTAAGTGTCTCTTTGGGATTAATGTGATTTCACACATTTATTGTATAATATGAACTCTCTGCTATCTCATAACTTCAATGTAAATTCTATGATTGAGTCTCTCTCTCTCTCTCTCTCTCTCTCTCTCTCTCTCTCTCTCTCTCTCTCTCTCTCTCTCTCTCTCTCTATATATATATATATATATATATATATATATATATATATATATATATATATATATATATATATATATATATATATATATATATAATATATATTTATATATATACATATATATATATATATATATATATATATATATATATATATATATATATATATATATGTATGTATATGCTTGTGTGAAGTGTAGAAAGGCCTCTCAACTGTGTGAATTAAAAGTTTAGAAATAAGTTTCTGTATCCATTCAATTTTGCAATGTACATTGGAACTAATAAAATTCCAATTGCTTTGCCACGTTCGCAAAAGAAAAAGAAAATGTTTATTTTCTTGAAATTCAATAACCTTACTCGGCTTCTATATGATTTGTTTTCATGAACAAATCGAGTTCGTATATTTTTTCTCACCAGGGACTGAACGCCATGAATGATCCGTTATTGAAAATCTGTACATGCACATACACACACACACACATACATACACACACAAACACACACATATTTTCACTTCTATAGAGCTTTAGATTTACTTGAAATGTCATGGGAAGCAAGAACTTCAACCTTTTGGAATATATCTGTGAATAAGAGGAATTATAATAGATATAAACTAGAAAACTTTAATCAGAACTAATA
>NC_090740.1:12714789-12719789 GCF_036898095.1 Palaemon carinicauda | reverse complement strand
AAAGAATATGATATCTGGAGTGGTGTTCTTGGCCCATTACTTTTCAAACTATATGCACTTGATATGTGGTTTGGCTTAGTAAACAAGTTCGTTGGCATATGCAGTTGCTGTGCAGATGATGCTACTCTCTTTACCTCAATTCCATCTCCTGAATGTAGATCTGGGGTTGCTGAATCCCTTAATATGGATCTAGCTAAAATTAGTTCATGTGTGTATGTGTATATTTATTTGTTTATATATAATTATATAGATATATTATATATATGTATATATATATATATATATATATATATATATATATATATATATATATATATATATATATATATGTGTGTGTATATATGTATATATATATATATATATATATATATATATATATATAATATATATATATATATATATATATATATATATATATATAAACGGAGATAGATGCATTGGTTTATCATCTGCTATCCAAAATCTATTACTTATTATCAGCTAATAAAACCCGGATATTAATATATTGTTGGGATGATGAAAAGTATAACAAAACATTTTATGAGATCTGAAAAATTAACAAATATTAATTTATAGGTCATTTTCTAGAGAAATTGCATTTTTCATGAATACCAATATTATTTATGAATAATCAGGAAATAGGAAAAAGCAGACAGCGAGGCATATCCTGATTTTTCCAAATCAGGTTAAGTCGTACAATCGATATCCAGCAAGGCAGATGATCGTCGTCAACGGCTGCCTTTGAAGATTGGGTCTTTGAGAATCTCTTCTTCCACTCAACTTAGATCTCAATCCTATATATCAAATCAACTGATGGCTGGCCATTAAGGGTGGACATAATGGCCGTCGTATCGAAAGCTGTTTCATCTACGAAGATAGAGTGGACCAAAGACATGGTATTCCATAGAGGGTTACTATTGTGATTTCCCTTTATTTATCAAACTTTTCTTATTGAATTTCTTGTATCTTCAATGCCTGAATGTATAAGAATTTTTCATCGAGAAGTGTCTGACATCATAATTTTTGTTAGCAAAGCCTTGGCCGAACCTCCCACGGCGCGAAGTGGCTGTTTGGTACTAACGGAGAGGCGAGGTGAATGCTAGTGAATTTTATTCAATAAGACAGCGAGCTTATATACAGACGGTTGTGAGCAAGAATGGCACAAAATTCAAACAGTATACAGTAGAACATGCGATGGCAAGCTTAAAAAGGTTTATTATCAGTGAGGGGGCAAGAGAGAGATAAAAAAGCAATAACCTTACAGTGTACTAGAGTGTATGAAACATGTGCGCCACACCACACTGTTAAAGATTTGCTGAAAAAACGGCAGATGCCTGGCAACATTCATTCCAGGATTCGTACCGCTTTAAAAACGGATATATTGACGTAAAGGAGTGATATTACGGTCATCAACCGGTAAAAGATAACAACAAAGTAGGGCAAAATTACTTTTCTACTCTTTGATCCTCCCAGCCTGACGAGGGATTCAGCTGAGTTTGGTAGGTGACATCAAAAAGAAAAAGACAAAACAAAAGGGTACTTTCCCTCTCTTCGCTCCTCCCAGCCTGACGAGGGATTCCGCCGAGTTTGGCTGGTGACACCAAAAAGAAAAGACAGAACAAAAGTTTTACTTTTCCTCTCTTCGCTCCTCCCAGCCTGACAAGGATTCAGCAGAGTTTGGCAGGTGACACCAAAAAGAAAAAGACAGAACAAAAGGGGACTTTTCTTCTTTTCGCTCCTCCCAGCCTGACGAGGGACTCAGCCGAGTTTGGTAGGTGACATCAAAATGAAAAGACAGAACACAAGGGGACTTTTCTACTTTTTGCTCCTCCCAGCCTGACGGGGAATTCAGCTGAGTTTGGTAGGTGACATCAAAATGAAAAGACAGAACAAAAAGGGACTTTTCTACTCTTTGTTCCTCCCAGCCTGACGAGGGACTCAGCCGAGTATGGTTGGTGACATAAAAACAATGACAGAACAAAAGGGGACTTTTCTTCTCTTCGCTCTCCCCAGCCTGACGAGGGATTCATCCGAGTTTGGTACTGCTAGGGTGCCACAGCACACGACTCCCCCATTATCCACCACAACGAAGCTTCATATATTTACTTCCTGCGACATATCAAAAGGCGAACATAAGGCTTATTTTATAAGAAACGCCTCATTACCCTGGAATCTTCAGATAAATGGCAGTTTGTTGGAGAGTTTGATTCACTGTTGATGACCCTCTTTTGTTGGTGTATAAAATGGATGACGTTGTTGTGAAACTCTTAAATGCTTCGGGGTGTCATCCATATTTCAACATTCAATGTGATACCGAAGGTTTTATCGTTCTTCTTTCTCGATCCAAAAATCAATGCTTAGAATAAGTCATTGGGATTTGGTGTAAACAAGTGACTCAAGGAAAAAATATATTTTTGATTTAAGGTTGATATTTGCTCGATTTGATGGTCTTTACTACATCCCATCCCTCCAACCCCACCCCCCTCCAAACTCCCCCCCCCCCCCCCCCCAGTGAAGAGGTTTCCTCTCTCTTGAATTTTAGAACTACTGTTCCTCCAACTTTGCCTTTATTTCAAAAGAGGCCGAGGATGTCTTGGAGACTTTTTTGTCCATCCGGGGAGATTCCATTTGCTCTTGGGTAGAGCGATTTGGTTTGAACGTTTAGAAATTTTTATGATCTTATCTTACTTATTCGTGAACTTTTTACCTTTTTACTATTTACTACTTCTGCTAGAAATCTGTTCAATGTATTTGCTATTTTGTAGGTAAAGAAACTACCGCATTGAGAGAGAGACAGAGAGAGAGAGAGAGAGAGAGAGAGAGAGAGAGAGAGAGAGGAGAGAGAGAGAGAGAGAGTTACAGGGAGTTACAAGGATTTAGGATGTCTCAAAGACTTTTTAGTCCATCCGAGAAGACTCCATTTGCTCATGGGTAGAGCGATTTGGTTTGAACGTTTAGAAATATTTTTATGATCTTATCTTACTTATTCGTGAACTCTTTTACCTTTTTACTGTTTACTACTTCCGCTGGAAGTCTGTTCCATGCATTTGCTTTTTTGTATGTAAAGAAACTACCACATTGAGAGAGAGAGAGAGAGAGAGAGAGAGAGAGAGAGAGAGAGAGAGAGAGAGAGAGAGAGAGAGAGAGAGAGAGAGAGAAGAAACATCAAGGGATTTGCAATGACATTCATCAGAGGATTTATAAAAGAAGAAATTGTTGATAGTCATTCAACACAGACACAGAAAAATCTTCACGAGTGAATAAGTTCTGGAGTCCTGGCAACAGCTTTTTCGTATCCAAGGGTTAAGGGGAAACAGGATAGGAAGCTGTAGGAGAAGAGGGAAAAGGCAACAGCACTATAGCAGAGAGGATGAGACGCCATTGCCTCAATTTACAACGCACATAACACATTCACCGTGTCATCACACTCCTTTCATGGATTTATCGCTTTTCACCATAGTGCAAGATGGTAGACAGCCGCTTCTAATGAGCACCACTCAATGGTCTTCCACTATCTTGGATAAGAGTTCTCTTGCTTGAGGGTACACTCAGGCACACTATTCTATCTTATTCCTCTTTCTCTTATTTTGTTAAATTATTCATATTTAATAGAGGAAATGTTTATTTCAATGTTACTGTTCCTGAAATATCTTATTTTTCGTGGTTTCCTTTCCTCACTGGGCTATTTTCCCTGTTAGAGCCCCTGGGCTTATAGTATCCTGCTTTTCCAAGTAGGGTTGTAGCTTAGCAAATAATAATAATAATAATTAAGGAGGTGCCGTTCGTGGTCAAACTTTGAACTTAGCGTACTGTTGGTATCCCTGCTGTGGAGTTTCATGAAAATAAAGACTAGGATTGGAAGCTGGTCTTTATTACCTCTCTTTATAGTAAAACGTAGACCAGACTCTATTTCATAACGGTGTAGTATTAACGAACCTAAAATATTATGTTGCATATTTCTTAGAAATGAAAAAGAATCCTCATCAAATCCTCTGTACTTGGGTTTAAAATATTCAAAAATGAAACTAACCAAATGTGGCCGTCTGTATTTATATGAAATATTTTCTAACCCAAAAGAAAATTCCCACCAACTTCGACTTGCTGATTTGCTAGCCCAGATCTTTTATCAGAATCTGCATGTATCCCACTTGGCTTTTGCTGCTATTTTTGAAATATGAATAGAACAATTCTTTTACATGTTTTTCCAATTCTATTTTTTGCTACATACTGAAGTTAAAACATTTCAAAAAGTTTTTTTTTAGAAAATGAGAAGCGAATTAAGTATTACAAATCGCAAAAAAAAAAAAAAAAAAAAAACAGAAGTTCACGCCAATCACATATTATAGGTTTGTGCAACCAAAATAGCCGTAAAAAAATCAAAAGACGTGTCTGATTTGCCTTGCCTTAATGGGAGAATAGGAAGCGAACTGTAGAATTTCAAAGTTAGAATCGAATTATTTTACATTTCCTAAAGTGTTAAAAACAATAGTTATCTTTCTGTAGAATTTCAAAGATAGAATCGAATTATTTTACATTTCCTAATGTGTTAAAAACAATAGTTATCTTTCTGTAGAATTTCAAAGATAGAATCGAATTATTTTGCATTTCCTAAAGTGTTAAAAACAATAGTTACTTCTCATCATTTCGGATTCCATAAAATATTCATTTTTCCTTCCGAATACCTTGAGTTATCAAAGCAAATCAAATTCTAGCTCTGCAAAATTTAAGCGAGATGATCCCGTAAGCTTTGTCGAAGAGAGGGAAAGGCTGTGAGATCCTACATGAAATTCTGTGAAGTCTTTTGTGAAAAAACATTTACGTATTTCAAAATTGATCCTAAATTTGTTTCCTTTCAAAGAATCTTAAAGTTTTCCTTCATCAGTGTTCTTTCTTTTTATCAATTTCGGAATATTCAAATATTTCTGTTTTGAACTTTTCACCAGCATAGCTTTTATATCAAAGTGTAATCGTTCAACCATTTTATACCTGATGTAGAGTCA
>NC_090740.1:12624789-12709789 GCF_036898095.1 Palaemon carinicauda | reverse complement strand
ACAGGGGCAGATTCTGGCGTGACAATTCTACAGGTGGGGGATTCTGGGGTGACAATTCTACAGGTGGGATAACCTGTGGTGACTATTCGACAGGTGCAGATTCTGGGGTGACGATTCCACAGGTGATCCCCAAAATGCATTTGTTCCTATCACAGACAAAACATTTGCTATCTTCGAATATTCAATTCTGTCTCATATCCACATCAGTAGGCTACAAGTCAGCAAAACTGATTTCAGATTTCCCCTGATGTGTTTTTAAACATATTTATACGAAATGAAATCCCACATTTCATAGGATTCCAAAGCAATTATTATGATATGCAAATGGGAATAGATAGTTGAATTGAAAATTTGTTTTTACTGTAATACTTATCTTTAACCTATTTTTAAGGTTTTTTGCTATACACACGACCCCTAGAATGTGAAAATAAGTCTTCCATGGATTTAACATTATGTTCAAATGTCAGTGGGTGATGGGTAGCCTATATATACGGCAAAATCTAAAAATATCTATAAAAATAATTGTTAACACCAGTGATGATAATGAAAATAAGGGCCCCAACCGAGAAAATAGCCCAGTGAGGAAAGGAAATAAGGAAACAAAATAGAATAGTGTGCCTGACTGTACCCACAAACAAATAAGTTAAACATAAGACAGTGGAAGACCATGGTACAGAGGCTATGGCACTACCCAAGACTAGAGAACAATGGTTTAATTTTGGGGTGTCCTTCTCCTAGAGGAGCTGATTAGCACAGCCAGGGTTTCTTCTACCCAATGTGTGGTTCTGTGAGTTTTGTAGATATGTTTATTCGGAGAAATGGAAGGATTATTGTATCTAGGAGAAGAATTCGTTTGGTTTGGAATAACTATACTTATGTGACAAATATTGCCCAGAAAATTTATTAATCAAAAGGAAATAAACAAAATTTTATCATTAAATAAAACGATTTTAGTACAATGCAGAAACTTAAATGGCTGGCTGTGCTAGAATCTTTACTTCTTAAGTAAAACTCAAGAGTTCCTCCCCTGTTTAGAATAGATCTGAAATCCATCTCAGTCACTGTACAAAAGAATAGGTTTCCCTTTCCGCTGATACGCTTGAGAGGGACGAGGGAACGGAAGTACTCAATTTTATTCAGTTTTGGTTTGTTAAAACTGAACTGAATAGAAATACGTTCCAGCCTCGCAATATTAAGAAATTATTACTTGATATTTAGGGAGGTGTAAGCTTCGATGATAGATTTTTAAGGTAATATGATTCATATTTCATAAATTATTTGTTATTTGTGGCAAGTTTGCTGAAAGAGTAGCTTTGCACTTGGATAATTAATATGGTTCTTTTTTAATTAGGTAGGTAAACTGAGTTGCATTAACGTTACACCTATTGATTGCCACTGATTTTCTATCAATTCATTACTATCTATCTATCTATCTATCTATCTATCTATATATATATATATATATATATATATATATATATATATATATATATATATATATATATATATATATATATATATATATATATATATATATATATATATATATATATATTATATATATATATATATATATATATATATATATATATATATATATATATATATATATATATATATATATATATATATATATATAATTAGTATTGTCTTTGGTTGTCAATGCATTTGTTGTCTTACATAAAATTTCGAGTAGTCTTTGAAAAGGACAAAAAACTAGTTTCTAGTATTTCCTCCTTTCTATCGTAAAATCAGTATAATTGATTATGCATTTAACATAGTTTTCTTTGTTATATCTTTATATCTTAACATTAAAAAGAAAGATACGATTAGATAATAATTTTATAAGAAAACAAAGACAGTAAAGGCAAAATATCCACGTTCCAGTATTCTTGCCAATTATATTCTTCCGAAATTAGTTGTGCCAGTGTTGACAGATATAGGGATTTATTCCTAGATTTGTGGATTTTGGGTGTCTGATGGGGATATTCTGTACTTATGTCTATAAAGAAGAATCAAAGATGAGTAAACCTTTATATCATTTCAGTTAGTTTACTTGCACTTATATGAAGAATATAAAGTAATTTCTATATTGGTAAAGCCTACGTGATAAAAAAAAAAAATATTTGTGGAAATGGGGACTTTTGCGTTGTTTTGGGGATTTTTTATCATGAATTTTGGGGATTTTTAGACTAACCCATCTGGCAACACTGGTCATTGCTACACGTGTCACGGTGTGTTAGAGGAAAGCCAAAAGAAGAAGTAGTTGTTGTGTCTAACGTTTCCTGTAATTTAACGTCCCACATTTACCAAAAGGTTGGTACCGTCAATTAAGGTACCAGGTGAGGTATATTGAAGTGTCTTTAGTGTTATTTTCAAATTGAAAATGTAGATATGTATTTTGCAATGATGTCTGGCCTACTCCATTTGGAGTCGTCATTCGTAGGGTAAGGCATTTTAAAAATGGCGTAACTTTACAGTTGCAAATCCTACGCATTGTGCTATTCCAAGTCCTATATGTAATGTAGATTAGTTTTAATAGGCTATAGAACTGTGAAACAATCTAGGGGCCTCTGGTTTAGACGTTTCTACAATGTTTTTCCTTGTGATTTTTTTTTCAAATTATTAAATGAAATTATGGCTGCTAGGATACAAAAGAATTTTGACTAAATATCAATTGTAAGGTACCTATACTCGGAAGAGTCGACAGGCCACAATTATCACTTATTGACATCTTATTCTTTCATCTGTTAATATGGTACACTCACTTTGGAGCCTGTGTATATCAGCGGCCAGTTCCTCGTGTTCATTAAAAATGGACATCAACTAGCCTAAATTTCCCCCCCTAACCTAACCTACAAGCAATGCCCTTACCTAATTGCCTAACTTGCTAATGCCCCCCTGCGAATTCCCTTACACTGCTGTATTCTAAGTTGGACATAATACATACAGATGGCTGCTATCATACGCTCCCTCAATTTCCAGTGAAAATGCAATGTGTTATAAGAAATGGATGTGTTATCTAGGTTTGCCCTTTTTTCTCTATGGCTAATGGGGCCTGGAGCGGTAAATTTTTACTATGACTTACCAGTGCCTAGGGGCCAGAAAATATGTTTTACCAGTAGATTTTGATGTGTTTTGCACGAATTTCACCTTCATTTTTTGCGGAAATCACCCGTTTTTATCCCACACCCTAAATGGTGTGTGACAAAAACTGTGTATTTTTGACAAATATGAAGGTGAAATTCCTGCAAAACACATCAAAATCAACTAGAAAAACATATTTTCTTGCCATTGATAACTAAAGAAACCAACCTAACCTAACCTAACCTAACCTGTCACTGCCCCTAACCTAGGCTGTCACTGCCCCTAACCTAGGCGGTCACTGCCCCTAACCTAGGCGGTCACTGCCCCTAACCTAAGCGGTCACTGTGCCTAACCTAGCTCGTCACAGGAAAAAATTATGTATTTACCTTATGAGTCTGAATCAGAGTCCGATACTGGGTTATCTGCTTCAGGTTGTTCAGCAATGAGTCGTGCACGGTCACCATGTGGTCTGTAAAGCTGACCAACTTGCAGCCAAAAATGATGGTAACACTGATCGTGATTGTAACGTGAAATAAATAAATATCTGGCCAAATATTGTTCCAGATATTCAGATCGATTCCCCGGTCGTTTGGACCACTCCTTGACGTCTCTCCAAAGTCTTTCAATGTTTTGCGTGTGCACACTTGGGTCTGTCCCTTGGACAAACTCCTCACTATGGTTTATCACTTTGTGGGTATATCCCTCATTTCCTACATTTCGATACGCTGCCCAACCATCACTAATTACAATAGAGCCTGGCAAGATATACTTTTTAATTAATGGGATAAGGGTCTCAGCACTTCTGTCTTGCCCTTCGTGATGTAACGGAATGATAAATTTTTTTTTGGACAAACGCTCAATTCCTCCAAACAACCACACTTGATTTAATTGTCTACCACGATTATATTTTCTACGTACAATTAGTGTTTCGTCAATTTCCACGACGATGTCTTGACCACCCACCGGGGATTGTTCTGAAAACCACTTTTCGGTTACTTCCGAACAAAAGCTTCGCCAATCCACACTTGTTCTGCTCGATCAATGTAAACAGTCTATGATGGTAGAGTGATTCCAATGTTTGCTTAGAAAATGATTCACAAAAAGAGCCACTTCCCAAGGTTTCACATGTGCATTATCTAAGAATGTACCCTTGAACAAAGAAACGGTGTATGTACACTGAACTAGCTTTTTTCTTGGGAGCTTTCCTACGACGTCGACAGAAAAACAGGTGCGTATTACTATTATAACTGCAAAGAATATCACAATGGGGGCACTTCACTGCCACAGGTAAAGCACCGTGTCCTTGTAAAAAAATTATGATTTCGCTGTTTTTCGAATAAAAGGTATTGATACACTTAAAATAGTCAAGACTACAGCCCGCACAACTGACTTCGACGGTTGCCATCGCAAACTAAAATTTGAACTGTAACGAATGTGCAGAAGATTAATGCGCGCCATACCGGAAATGTGTGTGTCTCGCACCCAAAATGCCTCCAAAAAGGGGAAAAAACTAAAAAAAAATAATATAACGTTTTTCTAGGTGCTTCAACGTAAACTAGTACAGAGAAATACGCTAACCCATTTTGGTACAACAAAATATTAAGTAAAATGTTTAAAATACATGCATACAAACATGAAAAACGAGAAGAGAAAAATAAAATGCCTGAGAGGATGCACGAAAAAAATGCTTTTCAACCGCTAACGCTTGTGTCTCGGACCAAAAATGCCTTAGAAAGGGGGGGGAAAAAACCACAATAACGTTTTTCTAAGTGATTTAACGTAAACTAAATAACAAAATAACAAAATATTAATTACAATATGTAAAAGACATGCATACAAATGAAACAAATAAAAAAAATTGGCTGAGGAAAATATTAGTATATATTGGACTACTTACTTATGGGTATGCGAGGGTGCAAAGAGGCTCAGATGACAATATTTGCTGTGGAGTCAACATGTCGAATGACTTGTCCATTTTTTAACAAATATTAAAAATAAGATATTGAATAACTCGTTAATTATGCATTTCCGCCGAAAAGTGCATAGAGGAAAAAGTGACTGAAATGTGTAGCTGATGTTGTTTGTAATGGCAAATATCGCCTATGGCCTGGTAAGTGCTTGTAAAAATTTTCCCCTGGAGCATAATAACGTGTATCGATTTATTTAAAAAGGAGCATCGTTTCTTAAGTTCCTGGTTTTCTATTGAGAGAATGATGGTGGGTTACTGTGCATGTGTTGCTTGCATTCACATTTGAAAGCTTTTTTTTTATGTATGACTAATCAGCTTGCCTTTATAACCCACTAAGAACATCCAATTATTCATGCATAAGCGGGTAATTGTTTTACTAAAGCCCTTGTTCCCCATTCGGCTTTAATTCTACCATAACTACAATTAGAAGGCCTTTTCCACCGGTTTGATTTATTTTGAAATTGTGTAATTTCCGTCATTTTTCATTGATTGCGTTCAGTATACTGTATTGCTTTATGGTAAAATAAAGTTATGTCTATAATAAATACCCACATGATTTAAGTGTGCAGGTCATCCATGTAGGCCTTCCCATTGCCATAACAGGGTCCGTGAAATTGTTTATTTGCCTGTAAAAACTCATCTGAGAAACGTGATATAGAGGATGTGTAATTATAGTACTTAATAAAGACCCCTGGAGTAGTCGTGGGCAGCAAATTCATGAGAAAAATTATAGAATACGGAGCTAAATTTCTAGTAGAAAAATAAATTGCTACAATACATAGTGCTTTCATCAAATTCAACCTTTATATCCACTGCAAATAAATTTTTCTCCTGTTATCCTGACCCCCTCTTTCCGACGGACACAGGTGGGAGTCAGGGACTTTAGGTGGGTGAAAACGGTTAAGAATGTGATTATTCAACACTCGAGATTCGTTAAAGGTCACAGAACCTAACCTAACCTAGTAGTTCTCAGGTCAAAAACCTAGCTGGGGTTAACCCTCCTTGACACCCCCCCACCTCTCAGGGCACAAACCTACCCAGGTCTAAAGAACGTGTCAGACTTAGATTATACAAGAAAAAAAATAAATATGCCAGAGGATTAGAAATGCCAATATTTTGTTTAAATATTTTGCTGATTTATTATGCATCCCAAAGAATATTGTATAGCAAAGAAAAGGTTAGTTTAACCATTATTTTTTATTTGCAAGTAAATTTTCTCCATGCAAAATCCCTGGTTCCCACTTGGTGGCCCCTATTACCGCCGGTTCCCACGGGGTGGCCCCATTACCATAGCAGTTATTAGGGTATAACATGTCAACTGTTTATATACGACGGAAGTAAATTCAATTTTCTAAGAAAACTGGAGATTTTTTTATATAAAACTGCATTCCTTTATTAGTTAAGCTTTTTCCGTGTATTTCTATAATACTACCGTGCATCCTGACATGGCCTGCCATAAGCTAGCCAACAACATGTATATATTACATCCAAAATCATAGTCCAAACAAAATTTAAAGCAGCCCTTTTGAAGCATTACTGTTGAATGCATCCTATTCTACTTTCCCACCTATTTAAATTACAGGTATGAGTACCAACCTTAACCTAACCTAGGATGCAGAATCCTTACCTTGCCAGATTTGAGACACCGCTGCCCCTCCTAATGTGACTTACAGCGCTGTAGAAAGTAACAAATTATGAAGATATATCCCATCTTGAAAGGCTTTGCTGTAGATATAATCTAATTATGGAGGTACACTATATCCTAACTTAACCTACTGCACATCACATTCCTCTTTAAAACAGTTTTCAAACTTTTACTGTACAATGCTAAGTTTTGTTATATAAAGAATTACACAGCTTGGTGCATCAAAACTTTACCTAGGCACGATTAAAAATTTACAAAATTACTTAACTATAATAGTTGAATATCTTGTTGAAGCTGAACTTGCTTATAATTAGTACTGTAGTAGATATCTGACTGTTTTGGCATATTTTTCTCTTAACTAAGAGGCAAGAGAATAATAACTTGCATATAAAGCAACACAAATGTGTAAAGAGCTTATGTGATAGATATTTTAATTTATAGCAAAACTGGAACTCTAAGAAATAATACGAGTGCTGGCTATTGTTGACATTTTACTCAGTTGATATGTGAAACTTTGAATACTAGCAAAACTGAAATTCCATATGAGAAATGGACAAGTATGGTTAAAAGGGTCTGGGGTATAATAACTTCTGTATCGGTCAATGAAAATGTAGAGTCTGTTTCTCACTCTGTCCATCCTTTGCATTTGGGAGTCTTTTGCTTTATTGCGAGTTATTGTGCATGCGTTGGTTTGAATCAGTTTGGGGAGCTTTGTGTATTTACGATGTATCTTTGAGCTTTTATTTTCTATAACCAATTCATCACACCTTATTGCTCCAATGCTTAACCCACACAAGACCATTGTAGTTTGCCCCTCTGAGGTTGTGATCTTAACAATGATGGCCCGGTGGGCACCCTCGTAAGATGTGTTCCATTGTTTGTAGTGTTGCCCCACATGGAACTACAGGGTTTGTAGCAAATACCCATTTGTGTTATCAACAGTTTTGCCTATTTTTACCCTTAACTAGTTACCCATTCCTTCCCGATGATGGCTGTTTCGCTGGGCAGGCCTGCGTTTTGGGTTGGGCAGCACCTCATTGGATGGCCATCCGTTAACTTTCCCACCTTCTCTAGCCTCTGAACAGCTTCCTAAATTATTGCTAGTTCATCTACCGTTTCAAAGCTTTTGCGTGATTTCAGTCTGCAGTCATTTCACAAATGATAGCTTTTCAAAGATAATGTTAATTTTTGTGCTTATTGGTACATACAGTTAAATGTAGGAATATTAATTAATGGAATAAAACACAATTAACACTACTTTGTTCCGTAACCGAAATACAAACCATGCTATTTAATATGGGTATTACTTTCGTCATAGCTGAAATGACGAGCCATTAGAATTCTAACGAGGATTTACTACCCCCTCGCTAGTTAGGGAGGGGTAGCTAGCTACCCCTCCCCCCCTCACACACCTGTGACTAGCTCACTTTGCTTTTGGCTCGGGTGATGAACAGACGGGTCTGCTCTCACCCTCGCTTATTGACAGCCTTTGATCTTGTTTTGCTTTTTGTTTTCAGTGTGCTTGGAAGTTGGCCTCTTCTATGCCGAAGTGTTCTGGATTACCGTACCGCCCTTGTTCTACATGTATGTCGCGGTCGAAACGGACCCTCACACCTTATGTCCTTTTTGCAGGGGCCAACGGTGTGACAGAGATAAAGTGTGTAGTGAGTGGTCTACCTCCCAGTGGGAGAGGTTTACCTGGCGCCGGAAGAAGAAGTCCAAACGGGATATTTCTTCTTCAAGGGTTTCCTTGAAGAAGGAAATTTCCAAGGACTCTTCATCCGTAGCCCGAACCTCCTCCGAAGCTCCCACTCGATCGGTCTCTCCCGAGAGGCCGTCGAGTGGTAGCGTAGGCTGTACTTATGTTGACCGACGACCGACCTCGGGGTTCGGGAGAGGGAGTATAGGCAGCTCCTCCTCCCCCGGGGGAGGATATTTCTGATAACAATGTTGCTAATGATGATTTGTTACAGCTTTGGGCTTCCTTGGGGTTTAAGGGTTCGCCCTCCAAGGAAGCCCTGTTTGATATAATCAGGTTGGGGGCTGCTGTCAAAGAGTCGCCGGCGGTAGCAGAGGTTGATCCTCTTGTCTATTGTCGACGTTGTTGTGGCAGGGGCTTCTGAGGTGTTAGGTCAAACCCCTGCTTTGGTTCCTGATGCAGCTGAAGGCTTAGTTCCCCCCTCTGAACATCCTTCGAGGGAGGAGATAAGTCCAACGGTCTCTTCTGCGGGTGATTCTTCCCCTCGGGGGAGTTCACTGACAGAGACTCCCCTTCTGAGGACTGATGATGGTCTGCCTGCCGCCCCCAGAGAACGTCCTTCCTCTTCGCCGTAGAGGCCTTCCTTCTCCCCACATGGGAGTTAGGAGGCGCCTCTTCGGTTCTTCACCTTCGCAGTTCCCCGCAGAGGATCCTCCCCGCTGTGCACTACCATTGCAGTTGCATCCCTGGACCTCTCTGCTGATCGTTCACGATCTCCTTCGCCTGCCAGACCCTCGGACCTGTCAACTCCATTCCTGGCTGCTGACACGCTGTGGGCGCCCACGCACCCCGTTATCCAACAGGCTTCAGTCCCTTAGGGGCAAAAGGGGCTTTCTCACATTGTGAGTAAGTCCCTTAAGCGCCAGGTATCTCCCGCGCGCGCGCAATTGCGCACAACTGCTCGCCTGCTGTGAAGTCTTCTCTCCGTAGACCTTCACCTTCAGAGACAACGCCCCAGCGACCTCCTGCAGCTGAGACTTCGCGCCAGCGCTCTCCTTCACCAGCGCGCTCCTGCTCGCCAGCGATCTTCTCCTCGCCAGTGCACAACTGCGCGCCCACGATCTCCTGCTCGCCAGCGTTCGCTTCCACGCCCATGATCTCCGGATCTGGGCGCATGAGGGAAGAACCTTGCTTCTCCTTCCCTTCAGCGATCTCCTACGCGCCGTCGGACCTAGCCTGCTCGTCAGCCATCGCCTATGCGACATCGCGCGTAGTCACCAGTTCCTGCTGTGCGCCCTCCTGCGCGCCCACGCGCTAGTGGTAATTCCCCTGCGCGTGCGCATTCTCCTAGAGCCCGTCGAGATCCTGCGCGCGTGAACAATCACCTCCGCGGTCGCAAGCGCTTGCACACCCTTCTGCGCTTCCTCTTCCTGAACCAGATGGCGCAGCTGTGCGCCACCGATCTCCTGATCGCCCGCGTGCTCCATCGCCTGTGCGCCTTCGCTCGCCAACGCGCCCACTCGCCTTCTCATAGATCGCCTGTGCGCAGTCGCTTGCCTACGCGCCCCGCACACCGTTGCTCTCCTGCACGCCAACGCTCACCCGAGCGCGAACCATGCAAGATCCTATCATGCGAGCGCCAGCGCGAACCCAGGGCGATTCCCATAGGGAGGCACAACGCGAGCCACAGTGCAAGCGTACAGGAACGAGAGCTGCCAGGGCGTCATCCTCATGTTTCCCCCCCCCCCCCCGCCCCCCGCAAGCGCAGACCAGCGCGTTCTCAGGAGGGGGGGAAGTGTTCAGATAGGTCCGGGAACCAACCATCTTCTTCTCTTTCTTTTCAGGCAGACCCAGTTGTCGTTTCTACTCCGAAGGATCACCCGATCCCCTTCCCTCCAGAGGGAGTCTCTGACGTCGTGCAGCTGTCAGTAAGCAGTCATGGTTCGGGTCCCTCATCAGAGCTGTCGTGCAGGCTGTCAAACCTGCCATCGCTGAGATGGGCCTCAAATCAATGGCGGCTCCCACCCCACTGAAGAGGAAGAGAGGAGTAGAAGTCGTGGTGACTTCTCCAAGGGTCAAGCTGGCTCCTCGGACATCCTTGAGGAAGGCTCCCTCCCCCCCAAGACTTTCTCTCCTTCTCCTGTGGACGAGGATTTTCCGTCCTTGGGAATCTTCCGAGGTGAGGCGTTCTCCCATCCCACCAATGGGAGAAACCCCGCCTCGCGCAGGGGAATCGTCCTGGGTTGTGGGGGAGAAGAGCCTTCAGACGTCGTCGTTGGAGTCCTGTATTCCTCCCAGGAGGGAACCTAAGGACTCCAAGACAGTCCCCAAGTCATCCTCAAGAATTCGCCCTGAGCAAACAAGACCCGCAGAGAATGTCCACGTGTCCCCCCAAGAAGAGCCTTTGGGAACGGGAGACTTTGCTGCCAGTTCTCCAGGAGGGGAGCCACAGGAGTCAGAGCATGCCTTCTGGCAGGTTCTGACCCTGATGAGGCATATCAACAGTTTTCCTGATCCTGAGATTCCTCCTCGAGAGGGCAAGGACACAGTCCAGGACAGTGTCTTTGGCACTTAGTAACCTGCTAAGGCCAGTACAGCTTTGCCCTGGTCCCAAGGGGTGAAGAGTGCCAGGGACAAGGTTGAGGGCCAGCTCTCCGAGCTCGCCTCCTCCAGCCGTTCCACTGCTGGCAACAAGCTCCTCCCTCCTCCTCGTATCAACCAGAGGAGGTACTTTGAGATCATGGAGGAGCCTTGTTTAGCTCTTCCCTTGCATCACTCTGTGGAAGAGCTTACCAAGGGAGTCCCTCTTGAGAGAGAGACTAGCCGGCAAGTGACTCTCTCGGCGACAGAGATCCTAAGCCAGGAGAAGGTTGTGAAGTGTTTCATACAGGCTACTTCGTGGCTGGACATCTGGCTGGGGTCTCTTGGCATCCTATTGAGATCCGAAAACCTGTCTAAGGAGAGCACCAGGAAGGCCCTGGAGAACTTCCTCCTCTCGGGCACCTGCACCATTGAGTTTCTGGCCCACCAAGTCTTGAACTTGTTGGCCAATTCGATCCTGAAACGACGTTATGCGGTGGCAGAGAGGTGCTACGCGAAGGTCCCAACCGTCGAGGTCAGCAGGCTCAGACATTCTTCTATTTTGGGGAAGAATTTGTTTGAGCCTAAAGATGTGGAACAGGAAGCCGGGAGGTGGAGGAAGTCATACCAGGACTCCCTCCTTCATAGGGCTCTTACATCGAAGCCCTATAAACCTCTGGCACCTCATCAACCTCGTCCGTCCAAGATGACGAAACCGGCTGTGGCAGCAAAGACAACGGTGTCGAAGCCCTTTCCTGTCAAAAATAAGAAAGGCAAAACGTCCTCCAGGGGAGGCAAGAATCCTAGAGGGAGTGGCCGAGGCCGCAAACGCTAGGATTGGCAATCCCCCAGCATGTCCACTAGTGGGGGGATGCCTTCAAAGTTGCGCAGACAGGTGGCAGCAACTCGCGGCCGATTCCTGGACGATTTCCGTAATCAGTCAGGGATATCGCGTCCCGTTCATAACATCTCTACCTCCCCTGACAGCGGATCCAGTGTCGTTGAGCTCCTTTGCCATGGGATCGGCAAGGGGCCAAGCCCTACGGGCAGAAGTCGAGACCATGTTAAAGAAGGGCGCTCTCCAGGAGGTCGTCAACGGTTCCCCAGGCTTCTTCAGTCGACTTTTTCTTGTAAAGAAGGCGTCTGGAGGCTGGAGACCAGTCATCGATCTCTCAGCCCTGGACAGGTTTGTCAAACAAACCCCATTCAGCATGGAGACAGCGTACACGGTCAGACTTGCGATGAGACCACAAGACTTCATGTGTACACTGGACCTAAAGGACGCGTACTTCCAGATCCCAATCCATCCGTCTTCAAGGAAGTACTTAAGATTCAGCCTAGACAACAAGATCTACCAGTTCAAGGTGCCCCTGATTTCTTCGTGGGCACACAGGATCGGCATCCATCTCCTCCGTTATCTGGACGACTGGCTGATCTTGGCAGACTCGGAGTCGACCCTTCTTCGACACCGAGACAAGCTTCTGGGACTTTGCCAAGATCTAGGGATCATGGTAAATCTCGAAGTCTTCTCTGCTTCCAACTCAGCGACTGGTATATCTAGGCATGATCTTGGACACCAATCTCCACAAAGCCTTCCCATCAGACGACAGGATAGCAAGGCTGAGGAGGGTTGCAGATCCTTTCCACAGACGTGAAGAACTCCCAGGCCAATCGTGGTTACGTCGCCTTGGTCACCTTTCTTCAGTAGCCCGTCTTAGTTCCAAATGGTCGCCTCAGGGTGAGATCCCTGCAATGGCGACTGAAGTCCCGGTGAAATCAAGGACACAATTCCCTGGACGTCTTGGTTCCTATGGGTCCTGCTGAATGGAAGGACCTTCAATGGTGGGTGACAGACGAGAACCTACGAAAGGGAGTGGATCGTCTCGTCCTTCCCCCGGATTTGATGCTGTTCTCGGACGCCTCAAAAAAAGGGTAGGGGGCCCCATGTTCTGAACCACAGGACCTCAGGCTTCAGAATCAGAAAAGTGCCTCCACATAAACCTGCTAGATATGAAGGCCGTGTATCTGGCACGACAACGCCACGGTAGTGGCTTACATCAACAAGCAGGGAGGTACCTTTTCAGAGCAGCTATCCCATCTTGCAGTAGAGATACTGAGATGGACCGAAGTCCACTCAATTCCACTATCAGCTCGCTTCATTCCAGGAAGGAGGAATGTGCTCGCTGATAGTCTGAGCAGGGCATCTCAGATAGTGAGTACCGAGTGGTCTTTGGATCGTCTAGTAGCCAGCAAAGTCCTGACTTTGTGCGGGTTCCCTAACGGTGGATCTGTTCGCGACAGCCCTGAATTTCAAGCTCCGCTGTACTGCTCCCCAGTCCCGGACCCCAAGGCACTCTGGCAAGATGCCTTCCAACAACGGTGTTACGCCTTTACCCCGTTCTGTCTGATGAGAAGGGTACTCAACAAGACCAGAATATCAGTCAACCATTTGATGACCTTGATAGCTCCGCTTGGCATCACGCAGAGTGGTTCCCGGACCTTCTGCAGCTCCTGACGGAACTCCCGAGAGAACTTCCTCCTCGACACGAGCTACTCAGACAACCATATGCCAACATCTTCCACAAAGCCGTAGCATTGCTGCGGCTTCACGCCTGGAGACTATCCAGCGTCTCCTCACAGAGAGAGGCTTTTTGCAACAAGTTGCTGAAAGGATGTTTCGACACCTGCGAAAGTCATCCGCAGGGGTCTACCAGGCAAAGTGGAGTGTCTTCTGTGGTTGGTGTTGTGGAAGGGGTATCTCTCCACTCGATGCCACTTTACCAGCATTAACGGAGTTTCTCGTGCATTTGCGGG
Source organism: Palaemon carinicauda (assembly GCF_036898095.1). Lineage (NCBI taxonomy): Eukaryota > Metazoa > Arthropoda > Malacostraca > Decapoda > Palaemonidae > Palaemon > Palaemon carinicauda. The sequence continues at coordinate 12,695,995 of NC_090740.1, read as the reverse complement.
AAGAAATGCGCCTTTCAGTCTCGGCAGTGAAAGGCTATCGCTCAGCCTTAAGTCTTGCCTTCAGGCTCAAAGGAATGGACATTTCCTCTTCGCTGGAACTTTCTCTACTCATACGAAGTTATGAACTTACCTGCCCTCAGTCGGAAGTGAGACCTCCTCCATGGAACGTGGTTCGAGTCCCCAGGTCTCTTAACCTTTCGAGCCATTACGCCAGGCTTCTGATCGCGACCTGACTTCGAAGACGGTGTTCCTACTAGCTTTGGCCTCGGCCAAGCGAGTCAGCGAACTTCATGGTCTCTCGTATGACATCGCCCATTCAAGGGGATGGGGGGAGGTAACGTTCAAATTTTTCCCTGAGTTTGTTGCTAAGACTCAAAATCCAGGATTGCCGGACCCTCGGTTTGACTTTTTCCGGATTTCGAGTCTCCGTTCTGTAACAGATGACCCAGACCATCTACTGTGCCCAGAAAGGAGTCTGAGGCTCTATCTTAAGTAAACAGCTGCAATTCGTCCTCGGGTACAAGCATTGTTTGTGAGCACGGGAAGGACGAAGAGGAGGGTCACTAAGAATACAATCTCAGCGTGGATTCGCAGGGTTATCCATCATCCCCCTGAATCACTACCCTCCTCCTTCACGTCGCCCTAGAGCACATGATGTCAGAGGCATTGCTACGTCCCTGGCATTCAAGAAGAATTACTCAGTGACGCAGGTTTTACAAGTAGGGGTTTGGAAGCGTCAAACGACCTTCACAGCCCACTACCTGCAAGACGTGACCCACAGGAGGCTCGATACGTTCTCTATCGGCCCTGTGGTGGCTGCACAACAGCTGGTTAAAACCTCAGGCTCCTTAATGGACAAGTAACTATTTAATCAAACTTGCCCACCAGCGCTGTCCCCCGTAAAGTCGTACCTCTCAGCAAATTGAACTTACCACACAGGTGTGTGAGAGGGGAGGGTAGCAAGCTACCCTCCCTCCCCCCGCTAACTAGTGATGGGGTAGTAAACCCTCGGTAAAATTCTAATGGCTCGTCCTTTCAGCTACGCCGAAAGTAATTACCCATATTAAATAGCTAAGGTTTGTATAGTTAGGAAAAATACAAATTATCTCCGAATTTGTCATTTTCGTGAGCAGCAACAGCATCAAGAGGAGGGTCAACAAGAATACGTTCTCTAAATGGATTCAACAGGTCGTAGATTGGGCCTTCAATCCGGACTTTCCTCCCCAATATCATAGACCCAGAGTTCATGATGGCGGTGCCATGAGTATGTTGTTAGCATTTAAAAAACTAGTCTACTGTATTCTTGTGGCGCAGGCATTTCAAGTAGATTTTGGAAACGTCCGATGACCTTCACAGCCCACTACCTGCAAGATGTAACCCTCTTGTGGAACTCTGCAAGCTGTCTTCCTGTCAGCCAGTAAATACCGTATCATTTGTGTATCCTAAAATATGGGATGTAGTGGTTACGTCCCCGTCCTCCCAGTGAGGGGCATTTTCAAGCAATGGCTGGGTTAAGTGAGCAGTGTTTTCCACTCCAAGAATCCTTACCTGATCAAGTCACAGTGCGTAGTTCTTGTGCATATACTGATTGTCCAGGCCATCAGCTCTCGCACATATGCAAGAGTTAGCGAGGTGTTCGGGTGCCTCTATTAAGCTTGCGCAAAGCACAGTCACACTCCGGGTCAAGTTACCAGCCAGTTAGTTAGGTCTTTCACTTGCCTAAGGGAGAGTCTTCATAGTATAGTGAAATGGTTTGTATCCTATTAGGCATTGAACCAAATTTGGAAGTAATTTGTATTTTTCCTAACTACAAAGCTTGAACCCTCTACTCATACTGGCCTGCCATCACTGGGGTTTGTGAGAGCTGGGTGGCTAGTCTACCCCCCTCTGATTAGTAGTAGTGGCTTGTTATATCACAAAAATGATTTATGACTAGTTTCAGCTTCACTGAAGAAATATATCCAGAGTAAGAGTTTAAGGTTTGTATAATTTGGAAAAATACAAATTGCTTCCAAATTTGTCATTTTGTTCAATATTTACCTCTGTCTTTATTCACCAGGTAAAAGTTATTATTTTATGTATTGTAAGTTTCGTTTTTTTTCGATAAGTAAACTAAAATGTGTTTATTTCACCAGCACAAGAGGTGCGAGTGGTTGCATTACTGTATTTCCTGCCTCAGGCCGCCAAGTTGTGCCCCCACCCATCTATGCCAGGGTCAGTCACAGTGCTCCCACCATTAATGCAGGACTTAAAACCTTCAACCTCCCTAGCTTTGGTAAGCATTTTTGTAAATATGTAAAGAATTCAGGGGTATTGGGTCCAGCATGACTATATATGTGTGTATAGAAATGTGATAAGTTTCCTTTTCAGTGTTTGTGCTGTGTGTGTGATACATATACGACGAAAATTGCGTACATAAGCAAGGCCAGCACAGTTCCACTTTGTGGGGAACGACCTCTCCTCTCTGGTCCACATGTCTTCCCGTCGGCATATAACCGTTAACTCGGCCGCTGCAGGGGAATCGTCATCGCCTGGACCCTCTTTATTCAACTATTGTCTTCACCTTTTCCTTTTTCCTACAGGAAATATGGATTCCTGAGCGAAGGGAAGGTGGCCTTTCAATGATTGACTATGGTCTTTCTTTTCTCGAGGTCGTTCACCTTTACAACAACAGTGTACTATTGGGGAAGCGCCTTTCCCGTGTGTGGGTTAGGTTGCTCTTCCGATTGTTTGTCGCCATTATTTTTAGTGAAAATATAATTGTATTTTAACTTTTCAGCTTTCTCCGTGGGGAACCCTTCCCTTCGTAGGGTCAGTGGTTCTCACTATTAAATAATTGTAATTCTGTTTTTATTACAGTTACTCCGCTCCCCCCTTCTCCCGTGGATGTTGACTGAGGAAGGAAGGGCGCAATACTTACTTTTGTTGTTCCCTCGGGGTTCCTCTTCGGAGTTCCTCCCTGGGGAATTTGTTAAGTAATTATTTTGTCAGCGCAATACTTACTTTAGGTAGTTCCCTCGGGGTTCCTCTTCGGAGTTCCTCCCTAGGGAATTTCTGTTAAATAATTTTTTTTTTCCCAGCCAACTATGTAGTTTTTCTTCGTTCGACTAAGAGTGCCGATGAAGCAGAGCTGTTCTGTTCATGCGTGGGGAATCTGCTGTCACTGCCGTCCCTCAGAGGACGTCTTCATGGGCGTCATCCCTTCTCTTACAAGTACTCCTGTGACAACATGACCAGCACTTCAGATCATCTTAGAACGCTAAAGTAGGTTTGCCTCCAGGGGTTGGACAACTTCCCTTCCGAGGGAAGTTTCCTCCCCAGGTGTGAGGTTGTTTCTCCCTTCAGAGGGAGAACTTCCTACATCTTAATAAATTCATCGTCTCTGACTGCTGCTGCTGCCTTCGGCCAGACTTTCTCCCCCCCCCCCCCCCCCCCCTTGCTGAGTTTCTCTTCCTTCAGGGGCGGAGAACGTCTCTTCTACGAAGTGCTTAGTTAAAGGTCAGCTTGCTGATCCAACGGCCCTCAATCGGCGTCTTCTAGTCTCTTCTATGAAGTGTTCAACTCTCTCGTTCGCGAGAGGGGCCATTCATAGAGACTCCTCTTCGGAGGATCGCTACTGATAAAGGTAAGCTTGCTGATCCAGCGGCCCTCAATGGGCGTCATCATGGTCGTCTTCAAGTCTCTTCTACGAAGTGTTCACCTCTCGTTCGCGAGAGGGGCCACTCATAGACACACCTCTTCGGAGGATCAAGCATACTTAGCAGCGCAGGAGACCTACCGATCTACCAGCGCAACCTTGTGCTGCATTTAGTCCTTTGGACTTCGGTCCTGGACTCTAACGTGGACCTTTTTACGGTCCCCACTGGTGGATGCTCGCCCTTCTAAAGGGCACATCCCAGTTCCTGATCGTCCTGCCAGCTGACCTACTGATCTACCAGCGCAACCTTGCACTGCAACGTAGTCCTTTGGACTTTGGTCCTGGACTTTAACGCCGACCTTTTTACGGTCCCCATCGGTGGATGGTCACCCATTCGAAGGGCACATCCCAGTTCCTGATGGTCCTGCCACTGGTCGTCCTGCTAGCTGACCTGCCAACCTACTAGCGCTACCTTCGCGAGCGCGCCCCAACAATCTCCCGTGCACGCCCTCCGACAGTCTTCCGTGCCCGCGCGCCCTCCGACAGTCTTCCGTGCCTGCGCGCCCTCCGACAGTCTTCCGTGCGCGCGCGCCCTCCGACAGTCATCCGTGCGCGCGCGCCCTCCGACAGTCATCCGTGCGCGCACGCCCTCCGACAGTCTTCCGTGCGCGCGCGCCCTCCGACAGTCATCCGTGCACGCGCGCCCTCCGACAGTCTTCCGTGCGCGCGCGCCCTCCGACAATCTTCCGTGAGCGGGCGCCCTCCGACAGTTGCGCGCGCGCCCTTCGACAATCTTCCGTGCGCGCGCCCCCTCCGACAATCTTCCGTGCGCGCGCGCCCTCCGACAATCTTCCGTGAGCGGGCGCCCTCCGACAGTTGCGCGAGCGCCCTCTGACAGTCACCCGTGCGCGCGGCCCCCCCGACTGTCTGCCGTGAGCGGGCGCCCTCTGACAGTTCCGCGCGCATGTGCCGATGGTCCCCTGCGTGTGCGCCAATAGTCTTCCGCGCCAACAGTGTTCCGCCCGCGCACCAACTGTCTTGCGTGCGTGAGCGCGATGCTATTATGCGCGCTCGCGCCAGCAGTCTACCGCGCATGCCAATGGCCTTCCGCGTGTGCCTGCGCCAAGAGTATTCCACGTGCGGGCATCAAAGGTCTCCCGCGTGAGCACCCATTGGCCTTCTGGGCGCACGCGCGGCAATACTTTTGCGCTCAAATGATCTTGCGCGCACGCAGCCTTTTGCGCGCCTACAGTCTTCTGTGCCCGGGCGCTGATGGTCTTCCGCACGCGCTCGCCAGCAGTCTCCACATACTACTCACGCCAATGCACCCGCCCTTGCACAACCAGTCACGCTTCGGCGCATTCTAGGGAGAATGCACAAAACTACACAGTGCCTTACTGCGCCCCAGCGCTCTTCCGCACTTTCCTGCGCAGTTACGGTCTCAGATCCAATGCGCCAGCTCTTGCCAAAGAGTCAGTGCTCGCAGATCCAATGCACCAGCTCTTGTCTAAGAGCCAGTACTTGCCTACTCTCCAGGTAGAAATTAAGCCCCAGCATCATCCTGTGTGCCATTGCAATAGGCAGTAAAAAGGAATAAAACTTTTTGGACAGGTCACCATTGCCCCATTCCTCCTCGCAGACACACAAACATAGCCACTGGGAAAGTGGAATAAGGCTTCATAGGAAGATTCAAGATCCTGAAGATTCCATCCTACAAGGGGAATCGAAACGGGGAATCCTTGGTCAGGTCACCATTGCCCCATTCCTCCCAGCAGACACACAAACATTGCCACTGGGAAAGTGGAATAAGGCTTCACAAGGATTTAAGATCCTGAAGATTCCATTCTACAAGGGGAATCCTTGGTCCCTGTCTCTTCTGAAGTTTCTTTTTTTGCTTGACAGACCACCGTCAGCAAACGGGAAAGCAACAACAGTCTGATCTCTAGATCATTATTTGCTGATGGCTAGTTCACATTTTACTGATCGCTAGGTCGCCGATCACCAGATCGCCAATTGCTAGCTCAATGCTGATCTTTGACCTCTAGTTTTTCCAATGACTAACGATCTCCAATTGCTAGCGTTCCCAATCATCGATTGCTAGTCAATAACCACTCATCAGCTTGCTGATCACTAGATCACTGATGGGCAGCTCATTTTTCTTCGATCATTGAACTCAGCTCGCTGATCTCTGACAGCCCACCCTTCAGCTTGCTCATCTCTGACCAACCAGGTGGGACCATAATCAGCTTGCTGATCTCTAACTCGCCATCGGCTCACAGACCACCAATTCCTCTGTCATCGGCAATTTGCCAGCAGTTTTTGACTCAAACTTACTAGTCAACTGCTTACTGTAGTTCCTAGATCAGGAGGTATACAACATACTTCTAACTACTGGTCGTTCGCCATCACACTAAAGTGATTGGCAAACGTTTGACAACCCTCATCAACGACTTGTCAACAGGGAACTGCATGCGAGCACACTCCAACTGCACAGTAACCACGATACCCAACGGTTAACCATTGATTAACATTCGCCAGATTGATTCTATTCTAAGGAATAGCATCAATCCCATCAGGGTGCAGGGTAGGGCTAAGCATTGCCTTCCTTCTGTTAGTTAAAGGCATTCTCTCTTGAGAAGAATTCTTACACTGGGTATCGCGCCTGATCCTTTACGACACGAGTCAAGACTCCAGCGTCGACAATCTTCCATGCAAAAGGATTCGCAAGGAGCTGTCCCTTTGGGTCGATGTCCACACCATGTTGTAGTTCGAACAAGGACCAAGACCTCAGGTCTTCATTTGCACACTGGACCTAAAGGACACTTACTCCCAAGTTCGAACCATCCATCTAGGAAGGTTAGAAGATTCAGTCTAGACAAACAAGAAACACCAGTTACAGGCACTGTGCTTCGGTCTTTCCACTACACCCATCCTGGTCTCACAGGATCGGCTTCTGTCTCCTCTGTCTCGGGATGACTGACTGACCTTAGCAGACTCGGTGGCAACCTTGCATTAACACCGGAACTTCTGAAGTCTTTTTACCAAGATCCAGTGATCAGGGTAGACCTACGGAAGTCTTCCCTACTTCCCTCCCAGGAGACTAGTGTATCTGGGAATGATTCTAGACACTAATCTCCACAAAACCTCGAAACGAGAACGACTCCCATTCCAAGAGACTTCGAGTCGAAAAAAGAAGAGAGGAGGGACCATAGTGCTGCATCACACAACCTCAGCCCTCTGGTCAAAGCCCGGAAGTACCTTCTCTTAAATCTGTTGAGAGATGAAGGTCAACTTTCCGGTCCTTCAGCGGCATCATCAGTTCCTAACAGGCCACTCAGTGATGTGATGGACGACGCACCACACACCACATAGAGACTCACATCGACAGGCAAGAAGGAACTTGCTCGTAGCCTCTTCTCATCTAACAGTATAAACTCTTAAGATGGGCCAAAGTCTGTTCGGTACCACTATCAGCCCGCTTCATTCCAGACTGGAAGAACGTGCTCGCCGACAATCTGTGCACAGCATCTCAGATAAGGTATACCGAATGGACTTTGGATCGCCATGTAGCCGACAAAGTCCCAACTTTACAAGGTTCTCCAACTAGGGGTCTGTTTTCAATGCTCCTGAATCTCAGGCTGCCGTTGCTCACCAGCCCTAGACCCCAAGGCTTTCTGGCAACAACGGTGAGTACAACAGTGACGTTTACGTCTCTTCCCTTTTTTATCTGGAGAAGGGCACTCAAGAAGGCTAGAACATCGGTCAACCTCTCAAGAACTCTCCTAGCTCCGCTATGGGATTATGCAGAATGGTTTCCAAACCTTTTGCAGCTCCTGATAGTCTCCAAGAGAACCCTCTCCACATCAAAGACAACCCACTTCAACACCTACCACAAGCTATAGCTTTGCTATGATTGTACGCCTGGAGACTACCCAATACCTTTTTGTGAAAAGGTTGTCTAGATATCTGAGGAATTCCTCAGCATCAGTCTACCAGGAATTATAATGTCTTGTGTGGTTGGTGTCATGGGAAAGTGTGTGTCTCCACTCGATACCTCAATTCCAGCTATAGCGGAATCCTCGAGTATATACAAGAGGAAAAGACCCCCTATTCAGTTCCGACAGGTAAAGAGGATCACTCAACCTTGATCCTACACCTTCAAACTGAAAGAAAGGGACACCCTCTCATTGATAGACTTTTCCTAACTCATACAGACTTACAACTTTCCTCAGTCAGATTTGAGACCTTCCTCTTGGAACATGGTTCAAATCTCCGATTCCTAAAGGGACCTCCTTATGTTCCACTTCACCAGGCAACAAATTTTCTCCTAATTTAAGAACACAATGTTCCTACACACTCGGACAGCAACCTTTCGAATCAAGGAACTTCATGGTCTCTCTTTCAACATCTCCCATTATTGAGAAGGGCGAAAGACAAAGTTCTGTTTCGTCCCTGACGCCAGACAGTGTCTCCGGAGGTGACGGATCCTACACAAGTCTCAACTCGGTAACAGACGATCCAAATCATCCGTTACTGTACCCAGGGTAAGGTATGAGACTTTACCTAAAGAAATCGGCAACAGCCCTCCCGGGTCCCTTCTCTTGTCATCAGCACTGGGAGAGAATAGAGGAGGATCACCGAAACATCATTTTGACATGACGACTCACAGTGTCCTTCTTAGCAGATTTCTCTGTGACGCAGGTTTTACAAGAAAGGGTGTGAATGCTCCAGGGGACTTTCACAACCTTTCTCCTGCAAGACGTGACCCACAGGAACTCGATACGATCACTATCGGTCCGGTGGCAGCTGCACAACAGCTGGTTGTATACCTCAAGCTCCTTATTGGACAAGTAGCAGAAGGTTGAGGGCACTGTTACGTGGTTTTAGTCTACGTGAATGAAAAGATTTGACTGGCTCTTATTCTTTTCTTCATCCTACCCTCTCGTGGGGAAAGCAGCATCCTGGGTTCTTTGTATAAGCTGACCTCCAACTACCGCAGGTAAACCATGCTCCCTTGTGTACCTAGTATTAAACTAATACTGTTGCGTCCCTATACCCTGGCGGGGTGGTATTGGGAAGTCTTGGTTACATCAGGTTTTTCCTACATAGACTGAATAACACTGCCTAGACAGTCACAATTCTGTACGTCTCAACACAGCTTGCGTAGGCCGCGGACTTTGCATAGCAAGGTTTAGTGAGGGCAGGGACTCCTTATATTTTTAGTACTAACATACTCAGATAAGGAGCCCCTCGGCAAAGCCAAAAGTCAGATTGTCAGTGACGTCCACCCTTCCTAATGGGTGAGTCACCCCTAAAAAATAGCATGGTTTGTATTCCAGGTACGGAACAAATGACAAATTCGTAGATAATTTGTATTTTTCCTAACTATACAAACCTTAGCTATTTATACAAACTTGCCCGCCATCCATATCCCCCTTGAAGTCCTTCCTCCAAGCAAAGTGACTAAATCACAGGTGTGTGAACGGGAGTGGTAGGAAGCTACCCCCCCTAGCCCAGCTAACTACCGGTGTGGGTAGTTAACCCTCGCTAAATTTTAATGGCTCGTCATTTCAGCTCCGCGTAAGTATAACCCCTAATAAATAGCTAAGGTTTGTATAGTAAGGAAAAATACAAATTATCTACGAATTTGTCATATTTCGGTAATTATGTTGAAAATGCACTCTGTTCAGTATACAGTATAGCTACTGTTGCTCATTCGAAAGCAAGCAAATAGTGATCCCCTGGGATTGCGCGCGCACCACTTCCATATACTGCCACTATGGTCCCCCATAATTGCCTTTATATAGTGATCCAAAAACTCACAAAATGAGTACTTTGCTCCAATAATGATGGTCAAAATTGTATAAAACACAAGATAGTGTATAGGAAAAATATATGGTTCATATAACTGGCTAGAAATTAAAGTATCGTGTATTTACGTTTTCCTCTGTATAACCTATGGGGCTTGGGCATAATAACATGCGTATTACTGTACTTGATTAAAATGTAAACAGCATTTTATTTTCAAACCAGAATCTGATTGTGGGTTACTGCATATGCATTGCTATCATTCGTATTAGGTAGTTTTGTTTGTTGTATGACATAGTCATTAGTTGGCTTTTTTCAACGAATGAAGAACTTCCAAATACTTATGCATAAGATATGATCATGACGATAGTATAAGATTAAAGGTAGAGTGCCTGGCCCCTTTCCTCTCTTCCTTCATCTCTCTTGGGATGAAGCATTTATTTCGTTATTTTCTGCGGTTGATCTTCAAATCTTAGAAGCTGTTCTATACAAGTCAATTATAGAAGTATCTCCTCCATCCTCCTTATAAGGGGGAGGATGGATAGATTATGCCTAATTGGCCATACGTTATGGCATAATATTCTTACAAGGATGCAGATTCTTCTTTGACCATCTGTCAGCAGACAAAAACCTAGTTAAACCCATGAAAATCTATTTTCAAGTGCTAGGAGGTGGTGGGAATCAACACTCTTGCACCTCTTATCAGCTATGAGTGTATTGACATCCTGGGATTTTAAACTAGCCTCTATGGTTATAGAGGCTTCCTCCTTCTTAAGAATGAGTCTTCTATTTCAATCATGAGGGTTTGTGTTCGTATAGGAACAAATCACAGTTTTTAAAAGTAATTTGTATTTTCTTGACCATACAAACCTGAATCCTTTAGGTTTCACTTCAAGCCTCAACCACCCTGCAAGGGGTGAAGGTCAAAGTGGCTACTCTGTGTGTTGGCAATTCCCCGCCACCTGCCAGTAACTACCAACATCTCGTTCTAAATCTGGGATTTACTACAAAATAATCTCCAGGTAATTTCTAAAGGAAGAAAAAATAATTATGAATTTCTGTTCTCAAAAGGAGAACCAAATCTTCTCAATGGAAGTGGTCATTCTATCATCAAATTTTTCTGCAGTATTGAAATACCCTCATGTAAAATATTACAGTACAACAAATATATCTTAAGGTTGTGTTACAATGGTCACTCCATTACATTACATGGGTTCAATAACAATTACTAAGTGTAGATTAAAAAAGCTGAAATCATACTCCTATAGAAGGACTCAGGTTTGTATAGTAAAAAATTTTATTTTTTTTTTTTTAATTTGAGGTATTAGGGAATGATTGGATTACCATTGAAATAAAGTATATTTCCCTGTCAATAGGTTAAAGTATGACTGGCTTGCTCCTGTATGCATTAGGATTTTTAGTCATTGGAATGAATTCAGATTCTAGGTAATGGCTCTGGTTGGGTTTTCACATAATGACTGAAATTAGAACTTGCATGTTTTCAAACTACAGCAGACGTTTCTCATCAAAGGATTAATGTAAGACTAGATTTTAGACTGGCTTCTTAGTTAATTGTATAGGAACTGGTTAAAAGAGTGATTAGAAAAAATACTAGTACCAAGATGTTATTTGGTAAACTTGTTACTTCAGAATCTAGTGTTGCTGTTCTTTGCCTGAACTATGAGAACTCCACAATGGCAGTTAGGCTGTTTTCTTGTGATAATCGTACTTCTAACATCGTTGCCACTCCTCATCGTGTTCATGTAATGATGGTTTCTCATCATGCACAGTCTAATGTTTGTTCCTACAGCAATACAAACCCTTGGCCTTGATACGAGTATGGTTTCAGTGAAACTGGAGACAGGTGTTATAAATTTTGATACTACCACCACCTCAGTGGTATTTACTGTTGGATCGCAGGCAAGCCCCGTTCACCAGACAGGCCACTGGGCTCACGCTTATTCGGCCAGCAGACAGTATAATTTAGATGTACTCCCAGTGACTCTATCTGGCAGTTTAGATTTTTTCCTTTTTCTTTTATTTAATAATTTTCAGGAAAGGTTGCTGTTTTTCCACTTTTTTCAATGTCTTCCTTATCCTTAGAAGACGCTAAGGAAATCACCTAGTTTCCGTCTCTTTAGAGTTCCTAATTCTCTCTGCAAGTGGCCTGTGCGATGCTGTGAAGGCAAGCTTCATGTTCTTCCCTCCGTTGCTGCTGCTTTGCTGGAGCCTTTGCTGCTGCTTCCAGGAGGAGAGCAACAACAGAGAGGAGTTGTGTTCATGTGACTTTGAGAGCGTGTGATACCATCCTCCTGTGAGTGCTGATAGTTGTCTTTTATGGGAAGAAGCATTGGCATGCATGTATAGGAGGTGCCTGGCTACCTAAAATAGGTGTTTGCATATCTATTGCTAGAGCTCAGTTTTGTATCGAGAGTAGTGGTGCTAGGCCCCCTTGCGCTGGATCCTCAAGAGTTAGATCTCCACTCACTGAATCTCCAAGGTAAAGAGGAATTCAGATTTTGGGGAGAGAAAACTGTCCAAACCTGTTAACAATCCCTTACACTTCTCAATAAGAAAAGAAGTATGTAGTTTTTTTGCAGAAATTTGTTAGGCCATGCATTTTTATTTGAAATTTTAACTTTAAAAAATTTTAGTTTAATTTTTATATAAAAGTAATGGCTGCTATAGGTAATTTATTTAGTTTAGTTGTATACTCAGGCAACATCACATACTTCATTAAATCCTTTATTTTACTGATGGCTTTACATAAAAAACATCTTATCCTCCTAATGTCAATAAACAAATCTGTGAAAGATATACTGTACTGCACTTCCAATTCTCTATGAGAATGAAGTAAAAGACTAAGTCATGATTCTATAATATTTTTATTCATTCTCAGGGTTGTAAGATAGATGACTTAACCAAAGCCATTGTGTTTTTTAAATTATTAGATACAGTATATAACATGAAGCTTAAATTCATACAAGGGGAGACTAGTATCTAGGAGCTGTCAATTCTGAGTCATGCCCACTTTTGCAACTTATTCGTTGATGTGAACACACTATAGAAGTCAAATCTTTAAAATAAAAATAATTTGATTAAACAATGATAGGTCAGTCAAGGGACAAAGGTAAAATAGGACAGGCAAAGGTAGATAAAGACAGGATTATGTGAATAATAGATAAGCATGGATAAGGTCCGTTGGTCAATCATTATCAAAAGACATTTCTGTTTTGTTGGTGTTAGTTTATGAAGGATCCATACAATATGCAATGAAAATTTAGTATGCCATTTCTATTAAAAGAATGTTACATTTGCTTGAGAAATTTAGGAAGTTACAGGTCTTTTTCTGTGGAGATTCAAAACACCACAATAAATATTCATTTGCGCAGTACTATACTCTCGTACGAGTACACTAAGAATATACTACTAAAACTGTTACTATGTCATTAAGTCTTATTTTTGCTCAGAATTTTTATACCTTGCTTTATAAATATTTCAAATATTTCTTGAGTATCGTTTGACTAGGTTTCCTCTGTGGTGTAAGATAGAATGTTTTATTCAGGGAATTATTATTTTTTATTGAGTATCTTTTGAAAAAAATCTAAAGGAATAGGGAAGCTCCTGTTAGTTTGGAAATAGCCAGAAGCCAGTCGTTCGATTATTGTAGTGAATATTTCCTTGTTAGGAATTGGGAGGTAATAGTTTCCACTTTACCAGATTACTTTGCTATTGTAAATTTAATTACCATTGTAGTTTTTTGTTCTCTTTTATATGTATTACATTAGAATACTGCATATTCTTTGTAGTTCATCATGCAGAATACTTCACTTAAAATATAGTCTTCATATTAAAGTGGACAGCAAAATGTTTCAATAATACTATTATATTGGTACAATTAACATCTTTTATCTATTTTTCAGACTAAAATCATCAAAAGAAAATGAAATACAGTACTTATTTATAGCCTGCTGCTAAAACAGGATATTAGTACTGAGAAATGTGAGACATCCCTAATAACATCAAGATGAAGATCAGCAGTGAATAATCTAGAATTAATTACAGAAAAATCTCCAAATAATTTCAAAAAGAAAATATCCATTTAATGAATTTCTAATCTCAAAAGAAGAACCAAATCTTCTCAGCCGAAGCGGCCACTCTATCAAACTTGTCTGCAGTATTGAAATACCCTTATGAAAACTATCATTACAGTACAACGAGTATATCTTAGGGTTTGTGTTACAATGGTCACTCTATTTACATCACGTGGGCGTGATGTGGGTTCAATAACAATCACCAACTGAAGACTACAAAACGAATTAGATTACAATAAATAAGTAATATAAATTTTCACAACTATTTTACCCAATTATTTCAATTTTATCAGTGTCTTTTTCTTTGGAAATAGAATTTAATCAATCAAAACTTCAATTTTACAAAGTCTACAGTAGTATGATTTATTATACTGTATCTTAATCTTTACAAAGTCAGCACATATAAAGCTACAGTAATTGTAGTTAGCTTTTAATTCTAGGTATCTTTCTGTTAAAAAATACATTTAATGCCATTTTTTCCAGTACATTCTAAACTGTCAAAATTTAACTTGAAAATTTGGTCCAGATTTACATTTATTAGCTGCTTTGACTTTCTAATTAAAATTCAGATAGCAATTTCATAATTATTATTTGATATTACACAACCACAACCATTCATTTAGTTGCCTGCAAACTTATTTGCATATACTGAATATTAATGGATTCCTATTCCCTCCTGATATAATTAGCCAAAATTATTGTTGGTACTGTACTGTAATGTTAAATTGATTATTGTGTTCTGTATTGTAAATATTAAAAAAAAAAGTTAAGATAACATTGACAACCAATTAAGCAAAAATATTAATGAGGAAGGTCTTCTTCCTTAGAAATTTGCTGCTCATGTTTTAAGTTTTCATTAACAATTTTTAAATCAAATGTCAACTTCCTCTGAGCCTTTTAACATCTAGATCATATCATTTTTAGAATTGTGTACTGTAAACAAGTAATCAATTTAAGCAATTGATTCCAATTCATTCTAAAGTATATTAACTGCATGTGGATATAACCATCAACTAATTTTCTTGACTGACTTCATCTTTTGTCTATGTCTTCCAATTCATCTCTGTCATTTGAGACTGTATCATCCAGTTATTAGCAACTGTCGTTGAATTGTCTTCTGCACGTCTAATCTGTAGTAGGCCTGTGATCTCTTGAAAGGTATAGGCAGATATACTTGAAATAGTAGCTATTGGACAGAAAGTCTCTCTTAATTAGCTAAGTCTCCCCAGTTCAGTTCAATCCCTTTTTTTCCTTGTGGTGAGGGTGGAAAGGATAGCTTATGATGATGATCTAGTAATCAAATTATGTATAGGTAATGGTATTTTAAATAAACTAGAGAAGTAAAAACACTAATTGATGATTTTTTATTTGGTTTCAAAATGAGGCTCATTTCCTTCCCTCTGGTAGTAAAGACCGATATTCTGCTTAACTGAAAATGTCATTAAAGCCCCAGTACTAGAATAATTTTTCATATATTTCACTGAACAAAAGGAGAACCAAGTATGCTCTGCTCTTTACACTTAGATAGGTTTATATGTAGTACTTGCAACTAAACCATTTATTTTGTGTAACGGGAGCAAGGAAAGTCATGAATAGAAACTTTTTGAATATTTATAAAGGGAAGTAATGTAATCAAGGTCTTGTATAATATTGCCAAGCATTAAAAGGCTAACAGCTCTCTCTCTCTCTCTCTCTCTCTCTCTCTCTCTCTCTCTCTCTCTCTCTCTCTCTCTCTCTCTCTCTCTCTCTCTAAAGGTTATATCCACAATAATAAAAAAAAAAATATTCTTGTTTTCAAGTAATATCAGATTGGGTTGGAACTTAATTTCCATTGTGTATGTGAACTTAATCTCCATTGTGTATGTGAACTTAATCTCAAAACTTCATATCAAATGTCTTAGTAACTTTTGTTGAATTAATAATTTTCCCAAAATATCAATATTTGATTATTCTGTCACGTGTATAACATTTCAAATGCTTGTTTGCTTGCTTTCAGTAAAAGATCCTATTAATTTTTCTTGTCTAGTGAATGAGAATTTGTATTTCAAAATATTAGAATGACAAAATTGCTATTTAAAGAATAAAATCTCTTGTCAACTGGTTTTAAGCTTTGCATAATCTCTACAAAAGATGCAATTTTCTGTCTAATACTCGTCTAGAATGTAATGTATATAGGTAATAAGTTATAGTTTTTGCAGAATGAAGCATTTTGCAGAATGAAGTTTTAAATTAGAAGATTTCAAGAAAGGAATGGTTACTGTATTTGATTTTTGGTAGTCTTAGGAGCAGGAAACTATTAATGAATTAGTTTTAAATCCATATTCAGGGAATATTTCTTGCTTAAAGTAATGTTTTTTTTAATAGATGTAATGCAAAATTTCAATATTAATGAATGGCTTGGAGTAATTTCACCCAATGACAGGATCAAAATCAATATTTTGTAAAGAGAATGCTTACACACATGGTTCTTGATACGCAGGTAAACTTCATGGGATTTAGGAATAGCACCCACTGCTTAAGGGGAAATAGCACCCACTGCTTAAGGGGAAAGTAAAGTAGACAGGTCGTGATCTATTATTTATGACAATGGGAGGAATAATTACCTTTAGGGAAGCTCGGATAAAAACTGAGTTTTTCTTGAAACAAGTTTGGTGAAATCTGGCGAGATTCCTTTCAATGTAGAATTTTGAAGAAGGATTAGTACTTTAAAAGTATTCAAATTTAGTGGGTAACATTATTTAGCACAATGCTAAGAATAATTACCTTTATGGAAGCTCTATATAAAAACTTGTTTCTTAAAACACTTTGGTGAAAGCCTGCGAGATTCTTTTCAATGTAGGATTTTGAAGGAGGATTAGTACTTTTAAAATAATTGCAGATTTAGAGGGTAACGTTGTGGTTGGTAATTTCAATTGGAATAGAAGTTCTTTACACCTAGATTGTATCTGGAAACCTATCAGAAGTGGTTTTATAGGTAGAATTGATTTCAAAGTCTTAAGTTTTTATAAATAGGATATGAATTGAAATGGCCTAAAACCAGTTGCTTTTACCATTTAATGAAATGCTGTGTTTTGCATTTACAGTTGTTTTACATACAAATATCGATCTTGAAAATTTTGATATTTTTTTGTTTTTTTTGTTTTTTGTATAATTCATAACTTTACATTGGTTAGATTGATGATTTCAAATGTTTTGTAAATAATAAGTGCTACTTGATGTAATTTTCATGAGAAATATAGGTATGGAGGAAAATACTAGACAAGTGCAAGAGTCCTGAATGGTTATGGTAAAAAAAGGTGACATACATTTGCTAGTAGGATAACTACATATAAAGGATAAGTATAGCTAAAAGGCCCAGTATTTTGAGTTCAGGAATATTATGGGAATGTTATAGTAGTATCCTAGTTTCATTCTTGTCAGAAAACTGGAGAGGGTTCATTCATGATATTTAGTTCAAGATACTTCAGTAACTAAATACAACCAATTTTCATTTTCATAACAGGAGAAATGCCTTGAGGTTAGCAATCCTTGCCTTTAGCAAGGGATGGGGCTAATTCTTAAGAACTAACCTCTCATTCCTAAACCCCAAGTTTTGATATCGCATTTCTCTTATGAATAAAGAAGTTTCTTGTAATTAGTTATTCAAATACTTTGTACTCAATATCGTGAATGAACCCTCTATAGTTCTCTTGACTATAATGAAATTAGTCTAATGCCCATGATGTTACTGAAGTCAAAATACTGGGTCATCTACCTTTACTTTATATGTGGTTATACTATTAGGCCTGTTATGTCGCCCTTTTTGGTCATATCATTCGACTTTTGCACTCTTATCTTTAAAAGTATTTTCGTCCATACCAACTATTCTTTATGCAATAAACCTTATCAAGTAGATAAATAAAATAAAAAAAATTTTGCATTTATGCTAATATGGTTTTGCCATGTGAAATAGGGTGTTTAATAGATTATATTCAGTATGTTGTGAAGATGATACTGTACTTTTATTATAAATTTACCATACTCAAGCATTGTAACATCTTAGGAAATCAGAAATAAAATCCATATGAAGTACTACCTTTTTTAATTTAGTTTACCCAATACAATAAAGAAAACGGAATGAAATTATGAAAAAGAAAACGTAATAAAAAAGAAAATGCAATAACTTTTGAGTGAAAATAAAAAAAAAAAGTAACGTGACTGAGTGTTCTCCTTAAACGCCCCCCTACCCCTTCAAGTACCAGCAAATGCCTTATTCTCCACCGAAAAAGGGCTAAAAGGCTCATGAAATAGTCCTCTCTCTCAACTAGCCACTTGTTCATTTGGAATGTCATTGACCTCCCACATACAGAGTTCGTTCACTCCCCCACTGGGGTATGAGAGCAGCAGTACCATTGTTTTATGAATATAAAGTACAAGTTAAGATGGCCGAACTGTCTCTAGTTTGATTTTGCACCATCCACTTCTTAATTCAGCTGCCTGTTATAGTATGTTTTATCCGACCAAAGTCATGATAAATAATGACCATATTTCCATTAGTTAATATTCCCCAAAAGCCTCTCATTAAATATTTGAAGTTAATAAATAAATATTTTAGGTACAAAAGTATACCTAAGTCTGTACTTAAAGCTACCAATTAGGACAATCTGATTGAAGAAAAACTTATTCGTTAAAGACTTTTATTGTAGAAGATTGAATGCCAACATGAGACAGGTTTCAGTATAATCATTTGAGTTATATAATTGGAATAAAAACACTACGAAATCAATGACATAGCATCACACTTGTGAAACCCCATTTTCTAAAAGCTTTAAACACCCGAGATTCAAAGAACACTTAAACGTTGTCATACATTAAGCTCACAATTTGATGAAGAAAGACTCTTAGGCGAGTCACCCTTCATTTATAATGCATGGGATGAAAACATTTCGTTTTCTTTGTATCACCGTCAGTGTCCGTTTTCTTTTATGACAACTGTAGGGTTGACTAAAGCTTCAGCATTCGGGGTTACTTATTCCATGATTGTGTAAGTAAGTAGTGCTTTCTCTTATAGAAAGATAAAATTATTAATAAAATTAAAAAGGAAAAGGAAAGCCCACCAAGGCCATCCCCTGTCCCACCTAGTAACAGATAATTAGTGCAAAGTTTTCTTCTGAGGAAGCAATGTTACTAGGCCCTTGAATGCTTTCCTTTTCCTTTTTTTTTTTTTTTTTTTAATTGATAATTTTACAAACAATTATATCGGGATTATAATTCAAAGACTCCAGGAATAGCTTAGAGCTCTCCTGAAGTTGAATGGTAAAACATTTATACCATTATTTACATTACTATAAAACAAATTCCAGCTATTATAAAGTAACGATAATTCTTTACTGAAACATGAAATTGAACACTTACACAAGAAAAAAATAATTAGTTTTTCTAGAATAGAAAACAAATGCAAAATCTAAAAGATGTAAGTCATTTTCAAGCCTTTTGTGCAATTTCAGAACGATCCATTACTACAGACACCCAAAGCTCGGTGAAAAGCAGACAAGATTCACAAATGCCAAGTTGCCTCCCTGTCTCGTCCCATTTAATGTACATGATTGAGTCGGGTAAAAGAGAAGAAGACATGCAAGGCTACTGCCCTGACCATCCTTGCTACTCCTCCCAGCAGACAGTCAGATCGGACCGAAGTACGCATTCACCTTACACATGGACACCAAAATCACTTTAGCTGTGTAATAAAGTTTTCGAATGCAAACCCTTGAAAAAGCAATACCAGAAAGCGAGTTTAACCTGATACACTTTATAAAGCTAACGATATCATTTGTTTATAATAACAACATAATGAGAATACTTTTTTTTTTCTTTTGTTATGAAACTTATTCTGATTGAATGTTTGCCTACAGTTTGTTTTAATTCAAAGTTAATTTAACTCACAATAACAATCTTAGGCTTACAACCAATGCCTCGAGATACACACTACTCCTAGAAATAAGATTATGTCTTATGCACCTATAGAATTAAAGAAATTCAACTCCACGAAATACTACCATCACCTTATACTATCTTCAGCCCATAATTCCTTCCTACTGTATACTATCCTCAGCATATAAGCCCTTAATTTACTATCATTTTGCAGCTATTTTTGATACACTCCTCAATCTTTTAATTTCTAACTATCCTCTGCTCATTATCCATTACTATACTATCAGGAGCATATACTCCCTGACTAAGGTGTCCTCAGCCAATAATCAAAGATGATTCTTTACTATTTATTATGTATTTTACATAGGTCCTGTGTAACTTATTATGTCACTACAAGTTATAGTTAAAATAGTAATGATAAAACTATTTTTAGGAACCAAGATAATTTGATACTTTCTGGAATTCTGTACTTAACAGACTTTAGATTATCCCAATTTGAAATTAAGCTTAAAATGTTTTTTATTTTTTTTAAATTACTAGAATGACCTCAGAAAAGAGACAGACAAACAGACGGAGATCACGTTCGCAGAGTATGATAATCTCTACTGGAAATCAGCACAAGATGAAAAAGAAATTAAATAAAAGATATGATTTTAGTATTGTTCGGGACACGAATGTCTCTGAGCTTCTAAATACTTTATAATGGTAAGTTGAAGAAAGTACCAACGAAGGCAAATATATCTTTAGATGATCAAATACTTAAATACCTATAATTCACATAAAGGAATTTATTAATTATGAATTCATTATGCCTTTTGATTCAGCATAAAAATAAAAACTACAAACTTTTTCGCCAATATTAAAACACAGGACCTGGTGTTACAAATTATATACAAGTTAATTATTATTAGAGGAATATATACTTATAAAGAACGAAGCATCAAACTCAAATTTCTCTGATTAAAAAGACAAATTATAATCTTCGATCAATGTTTTTTTGGTGACTTTATGAAGACTGAAATATTATCCTTAGATAATTTAGCAAATCATATAACTAATACCTCAAAACTCTAAAATCGAGAACAGAATTTACCCTGTTAAGGTTTCTTTATATAAATTCTTATAAATGACTAAAAATAAGTTAAATACACAATTATCCCGGATAATCTATAATATTTAGGATTATGCAATAACTTCAACTGATTTTTTTACTCTATTACATTTCTAAGAATGAATATGGGTTATTTCAAAAACTTAAATTGGGAAATTTATTTTCATTGATCTTCTTACCGACACTGAGGATTCTACACCTAGAAAATATTTTTTTTTCTTTTTTTTTTTCTTTGAGAAACTCCAGTTTGAAGCTTGACAATGAGCTAACTGACTGGGTGTTGTACACGTTAAATGGCTAGAGGAGATTTTCACATTTTCAGAGTTAAATAAACTTTCTTCATATGCTACGCTACGTAAATTGTAATACAAAACGCATCTATTTCTACATAAAAAAAATTACAGTCCTAATCACCACCCAGCTATATAAAAATTGTAACTAAAATCCCTTAACTTAATCAAAGTACCAATAACAAACAAAACTGACTACCCATGTCTACCTTGGGCTCTACTCTACTGAAAGGAATTAGGCAAAAGAACGACCTAACTTCTCCATAAGAATCTCACACCAGTCACTCAATACTAGCACAACAATCCCTCATTCCTTGCAGTGGAATTCATAACACTTTCACAGCACAAAGCCCCAACTTTCAATATTTGAAAATCCTCATCAAAATTAAATCTAACACCAATATCATGATAAAAATTAACTGGGTTTTAATAATTTTCATATACTGATGTGCGATGAATAACCATCATGAGAGTTTAAAAGTGGCTTTAAAAACAATTCATCTCGTTATCAATAAGAAACAAAATAACGGGAATCCTGCGATCAACGTTTTTTAAGAGGGAAGTTTAATTTAATCAAGAAATATGGCCCAACGCTTGGGCCTTTGAGGCCTTTCAAGTCTCCACGTGCAACGGAGAAAACCATACAAGTCCACTTTGAAGTAAAAGTTATAAGAGCTTTGAGGGCAAGATGGAATATTGAAGGCAGGGGATAAAAAGTGGTAAAGTTGAAGGTTATAAAAACTAGTGCAACTGCAATAAGGTCTGAAAAGAAACGCTACCAAGACCGTTGAGAAACGCCTACATATAATCCTGTGAGGTGCACTGATCGCACTATCCCCTTCTTGTGAGAGAGAGAGAGAGAGAGAGAGAGAGAGAGAGAGAGAGAGAGAGAGAGAGAGAGAGAGAGAGAGAGAGTATTTGTGTGTGTGTGTGTGTTGCGTGTGTGTGTGTGTTTGTGTGTGTAGAGAGAGAGAGAGAGAGAGAGAGAGAGAGAGAGAGAGAGAGAGAGAGAGAGAGAGAGAGAGAGAGAGAGGAGAGAGAGAGAGAGAGTACAAGTTACCCTATAACTCACACCGTGCAACAACAAAATAGCACTAAGGTAGCTAGAATATGAAATATACATAGTTTTACAGCTTTATCAATGAATTTTAACTTTAATTCTCAATTTAATTCTTGAAATGCTATAACCTGAGTGAGCCCTGATGACCCCTTTAAGGCAATCAACTAAACCACAATGGTATCCTTGAAGTGTATGAGCACATGAATAATTACTTACAAGGTCAGTAGTGGGTACTTTGTTTTTTGGCAAGATTAAGACCTTAAGAGACATCGAAAGATATAATCTTTAATACTGTACTGCAACATTTCAAATTGTATTCTCTTTCAACATTAAAATTTGTCAATATCTCATTACAATAACGAATAAGGTTTGTTGTTACTTTGATAATTATCCATGCTCTGAATGTGAAGTATTATAATCATTACAATTTCAATCAAAGTTTACGCTAGTTTCAAATTGGATAAATTAATACGCAATGAATTAAAAGGAAAACTGGAATCTAACCAAAGAACAAAAGCTAAAATGGATGCACAAAAAGTGTCACGATCCAGTATATATTGATAATTTCAAAATTGCTGTACATTGTGAAGATATATAACTATAAACATAATTAATGGATCCAAAAAAAGGAGTAAAACGGATTATGGATTATCTATATTAGGGAATTAACGAACTTTAGAATACAGTATGACATACCAATTAATTGTGAATTTCGCAGGTGCAAAATACCTAATACGTCTCTTATAATATTGTGAATTTTCATAAAGGAAGGATACTGCTTGAACACAGGACTATTTCTGCACATCAGTATTGAATTAACCAAAAAAATTATACCCAGAAATCAATGCTTCTTTAAGATACATTTTTTGAGAATATGTAAACGAAGCACTTTTATTTAATAGAACTTTCCTGCTTTGACCAATATAATGAAATAAAAAAATCCTAGCTATAAGTACAGGAAACTTTACACTTAAAATGCATAAACCTGACGAGAGAGTTTTTCAGCGATTTGTAAACCTATTCTTTATTCTAAATAAGCTTTCCCACCCTTTAAACAGCACAAACATACACACACACATGCACATACCTATCTGGACAGCTTTCGCTTCAACGACACCATATTCAAAAACTTATTACACAATTCTTCTAAAAATGATCAAAGTGTTATTTATCCCTCCTTTATGTCAAGGACACAAACAACACGAGACAAGAAACAAAGTGGAATTTCTGATCCGAGCTGTGCACCTTTTCAGAGGGCCCAGGTATCTCGTCATAATAAAAAGCTCCGAAATGCAAGACTTCAAAATGACACTCTTACCAAATTCCTTGAAACTCTTACGTTAAGTAGACTTATCATTAATATCTAACATTTTAATCATACTTGAACTTTAAGTTTTATGAAAAATTTGGAAATAACAGTTACCACTGATTACACATTAACTTCAAAAAGAGCATAAGCATGTCTGAGGCACATTGAATCATAATCCTTTTACATTCTTTTCACTACTTACATTTCACAGTTCATAACAAATTTGATGTTTTTGTCATTGATACAAGCGCATAAAATTTTACTAAAAAATGAAATTGACAGTACCAAAACCTGTACATTTGACATTATAACCTCCTACAATGCAAGCTTCTTAAACATTCTGAAATATTTGACTTTAAATAAACCATTGATAATAAATTCTGAAATTTGATAAAATTTAACAAACTTAGAAAATTTGAGGCTTTTGAGCAAGTTAATAATGGCATAACACAGACATAATTTTTCATGACTTTAGCTGTCAGGATAAAACCTACACTGACAAGACAGCTGGATCAATAAGCAGACTAAAGTCCAAAATGTTTACCAGCACAGACTATCGCCATTGACAAGTACAATATATTCAAGCTAACACATCGAGCTACAGCTCTCTGAACACCAGTGAAAGAATGAACAAATTCTGTACATGGGGAATACAATAACAGTCTAAAGGAACAAGTGGTTATTCTAGTTAAGATCAGGATCTACCTCATGGACCATTCAGCCCCTTTAGTGGTGAGGAATAAATTGGCAAATGCTGACGCTCAAAGAGGAGGGGGGCACAGGGACTCATCAACCATATGAGGCGAGAGTCAGTTTTTTTTTATAAAATTTCCAAATTTGGGATTAGGAAGGATCAAGGATGGGGAGTGGGAGTTCTGAAACTGGAGGTGAGAATCAGATTAAATTAGAAGAGGACATAATTAAACCTTGGTGGGAAATGTGTTCCAAAACTCCCTTTACTTTTAACAATTAGCATGTTATTCTTCAAGGTATGTTCATGTAGCCCCGAGAGAGAGAGAGAGAGAGAGAGAGAGAGAGAGAGAGAGAGAGAGAGAGAGAGAGAGAGAGAGAGAGAGAGAGAGAGAGAGAGAGATTACTTAAAGGACTTAGAAATTGAAGGAGTTTTTTAGATTGGAGTGGCCATTAAAATACATGAAGTTTACATCCTATCTATTCTATAAATATTCAAAATCTACTTTTATCAACACAACCATATAATTCCAAACTCTTCTCCCTCCCTTTAACTAAACAGAAAATACTTTACATAAAGGTTTTACTGACCCAAGCAATTAAAATTTTTATCCAACTATGCAGTTCTCAGCAGAAGTTTTTTTTCCAGTAATCAGCTGTTTGCTTGGATTACCTACTATAACTCTTAATTAATACGAGTTCCATTCTAATATCAGTAAACAGTCACACCGTTTAGATTCTTTTTATATCATTCAATAGGTCTACAGTTAGTGACTCAAAAATCAACAATCAAAGTTTTAGGAGTTGACGTTAATACCTGCCATAGCTTATTTTCATTTATGGTCAAAAGGAACGTGCAAGTGTAGGTAGGGTCAGAATGAAAGTACAAGTGTGGGTAGGGTCAGAAGGAATGTGCAAGTGTAGGTAGGGTCAGAATGAACATACAAGTGTAGGTGGGGTCAGAAGGAACGATCAAGTGTAGGTAGGATCAAAAGGAACATGCAAGTGCGCATAAGGTCAGAAGGAAGGTGCATGTGTAGATGGGGTCAGTAGGATACTACAAGTGTGGGTGAGGGTCAGAAGGAACGTACAAGTGTAGATGGAGTAGGAAGGAATGAGCAAGTGTAGGAAGGGTCAGAAGGAACATGCAAGTGTATGTAGGGTCAAAAGTAGGTGCAAGTGTAGGTAACGTCAGAAAGAAGGTGCTAGTATACGTGGGGTCAGAAGGAACGTGCAAGTGTAGGTGAGGTCAGAAAGAAGGCACAAGTGTAGGCGGGATCAGAATTTATGAGCAGAAGAAGGGTGCAAGTGTATGTAAGGTCAGAGGGAAGTTGCAGGTATAAGTGGGGTCAGAAGGAAGTTCAAAGTGTAGGTAAGGTCAGAGGGAATGTGTATATGTAGGTTGGGTCAGAAGGAACGGGCAATTAAGATCAGAAGGGAGATACAAATGTGGTGTGGTCAGAAGGAGGGTGCAAGTGTAGGTAGAATCAGAAGGAAGGTGCAGGTGTACACAGGGTCAGAAGGAATGTGGAAGTGTAAGCGAGCTTAGAAAGAAGGTGCAAGAGTAGGTGGGGTCAGAAGGAACGTGCAAGTAGGATCAGAAGGAGAGTACAAGGTAGGTGCGATCAGAAGGAGAGTACAAGTGTAAGTGTAGTCAGAAGGAGAGTAAAAGTGTAAGTGTAGTCAGAAGGAGAGTAAAAGTGTAAATGTGGTCAGAAGGAGAGTACAAGTGTAGGTGTGGTCAGAGGGAGGGCGCAAGTGTAGGTAGAGTCAGAAGGAAGGTGCAGGTGCAGGTGTAGGTGTAGGTGGGGTCAGAAGGAACATGGAGGTGTAAGTGAGGTTAGGTAGGAGGTACAATTGTAGGTGGGGTCAGAAGGAACGTATGAGTGTAGGAAGGGTCAGAAGTTGCGTTGCAAAGACCATTAAGCAATACCTACATTGGACCACCAGATATACGCTGATGGTACTATGCCTCTTCGGAGATTATATATTTGATTTCATATTTAACCTTTTGATAACATAAATATTTGAACTTTATTCTCCCCAACCAATGTTTCAATCTTTTTGCGCAATGGACCTTTCGAGACCTATATTTCATTACTTGCTTTATCATTTAATCTATTAAGTTTCATTAGATAGCTCAATTTCTCACAAAAGGAACGGGGAGAGAGAGAGAGAGAGAGAGAGAGAGAGAGAGAGAGAGAGAGAGAGAGAGAGAGAGAGAGAGACGTCATCTGTTATAAAGCAATACAAAAGGTCAAAGGGAGGATGGATATTGAGACAAAATTTGACTAATATTTAAGAATTATTCCCACATTGACAAATAGTAAATCAAAGATACTATACTGTTCTTCATCTTTAACATATAATTCAAACGAAGTATTCTAGTTTATTTTCCTCTTTAAAAAACAGAATTATAAAATGGGAATATATTATTTTTAATGAAAGGAAAGCAAAAGTTAATTATTGTGCACGGCTTCACCTTAGCCATATA
Source organism: Palaemon carinicauda (assembly GCF_036898095.1). Lineage (NCBI taxonomy): Eukaryota > Metazoa > Arthropoda > Malacostraca > Decapoda > Palaemonidae > Palaemon > Palaemon carinicauda. The sequence continues at coordinate 12,669,592 of NC_090740.1, read as the reverse complement.
CAAGAAATTTACCTAATATTATGCTCTTAATATTTTTTTCATTTTAGAAACGAAAAGGGATGAAGCAAATCTTTCGTTAGTTTTATGATCGAAATCTATCGTTAGTTTTAAGTACTAAATCTCTCCTTTGTTTTGTGATCGAAATCTCTCGTTAGTTTTGTGATCGAAATCTCTCGTTAGTTTTATGAAGGAAATTTCTCGTTAGTTTTATGAATGAAATCTCTCTTTAGTTTTACGATGGTTTGGCAGATAGCAAAGGAAGAAAAGCATAAGGTGTTACATGTGAGCAACATACCTTGAATTCCATTGATACAAAAGTTTTCTTTTAAATATCCCCCCAAAAATGAAATCAAAATTATGAGAAATATGTATAAATCTTACATCCACCAATTACAAAGATTTTTCTAATTAGATCTCAATTTACAGAGCAATGCCACATAACACTGCAGCCTAAAGATTGACAAGAAAACTAGAACTCTTGGAAACAAAGAGTGATTGAAAAAATAAAACGAGTAATTTGAATAGAAATAAGAAAACGAGTGATATGAAACAGTTCCTCCAATGAGTGCAGAAAACAGCTCCTTGGAGTACCAAGGTGTGTAGCAGAAAACAGCTCCTTGGAGTAACTAGGTGTGTAGCAGAAAACAGCTCCTTGGAGTACCTAGGTGTGTAGCAGAAAACAGCTCCTTGGAGTACCAAGGTGTGTAGCAGAAAACAGCTCCTTGGAGTACCAAGGTGTGTAGCAGAAAACAGCTCCTTGGAGTACCAAGGTGTGTAGCAGAAAACAGCTTCTTGGAGTACCAAGGTGTGTAGCAGAAAACAGCTCCTTGGAGTACCAAGGTGTGAAGCAGATAACTCTAGACGCATATGACTGCTCTAAATAACTGAACAGGCAATACAGTGCTCCAAATAATTTAGAGGTCACTTCGTTATCCGATGAGTGTCCAAGACAACCAACCACATGCAAGTGTTCTAAATAACACTAACGACAAAAGTGTCCAGAATAAGTTCCAAGGCCAAGAAGGGTCATGAATAACTGAATGGACAAAGAAATAAGGCCCAAATAACTCCACGACAAAGTGCTGTCCTGAATAAACCAGTGTGCTACAAAATTTTGCAAACAAGGGAATACTCAAAGCTGGTAAATCAAATAAATGTCCCAGATACCTTATTGAACCAAGAAATTCCTCAAATAACTCCATACATAAAGTATCACAGGATTCCTGCATAGAGTAACGAGTACCCAAAATAACCTGAATAAAATCACGTAGAGCCTGAATTTCTCCACAATCCATGACTAAGGAAGAAGTCTGTCAAAAGACTTCATAGACTAAGGAGCGCTACGAAAGAAGTTTTAAGCAAATTGGAAATAAGAATTATGATCACAAAAGCCTAGTAAATCAAGATATTGCCCAATAGCCAATCTTTGCACTGAGAAAATTCATAAAACAAGGGGAACTCTGCAAGGCATCTTTAAACAGAAAGTGCTAAAAAACCTGAATACTAAAGAAATCTCTTTATACCTCGAAATGACCCAATTATATCTTTAAAACAGAATTATCTAGACAAATCTGTAAAGTACAAAAGTACAAACACACAGGATATCAGAATTAACTCTAAGGAGATACCATAGACCAGGCCATATCACCCCCTCACAAAAACAGGTCAAGGAAAAATTCTTAATCTCTTGAAACCAAACTAGTCTTTTCAAAACTGTCCGCTTGAGTGACATAAATATTACTTTAAAGCAAGCATAATCCTGAAACTTAGAAAAGCCTTGTAAAACTTTGCAAACCTAAGTAATGCGCCTGTGTGTACCTTCAAGCAAGAGAACTCTAACCCAAGAGAGTGGATGACCATGGTGCAGAGGCTAAGGTACTACTCAAGATCACAGAATAATGGATTGATTTTAGAGTGTCCTTCTCCTAGAAGACCTGCTTGCTGGCTGAAGAGTTACTTTTAGCCTTTCCAAGTTTCCAAGTAGCCATTGAACAATTACAGTAGAGTAGTAAACCCCTTGAGTGAAGAGGAATTTTTCGGTTTTCTGAGTGTTGCCATGTGTATGGGGAAAGAGGAGAATTTGTGAAGAATAGGCCAGACTATTCAGTGTACGTAAAGTCAAAGGAAAAATGAGTCATAACCAGAGAGGACTGAATAACTTTCTAACTCCCTAGCAGTAGTATCATAATGAGTGGCTGGTGCCTTGGCCAACCTACTAAATTACTGGCAGAACTTGCAGTTGGAGACTCACCTTAAAGAAGCCATTGACGAGAATTCCACCAATCTAGCAGTTCCATCTGATTCTTGATGCATAGAATAGGAACTCTTTTCAAATCTACAGTACTGGTTTAAATGAAATTGGAAAGTTCTTATTCTGAGATGATCATGAGGAATGACCATCTCTAAAGATGCCTTAGTTCCTAAGAGACTCATCCACTTATGTGAGGACAGATCTTTAGCTTTTTTTGAGCTCCATCATGAGGAGAAAATTTTGAATTCTGCTCTCTAACACAAAAGCCCAAATAAAGAACCCAATAAGAAGGAATCAACTTGACTTTCTTCAAATATGACAAATTCGGAGATAATTTGTATTTTTCCTAACCATCAAAGTATTACTTATTACTGGGGTATTACTTTCGGCGTAGCTGAAATGGCGAGCCATTAGATTTTTAACGAGGGTTAACTACCCTCTCGGTAGCTAGCGAAGGGGTAGGGGAGAGGTAGCTAGCTACTCCCCCCTCACACACGGGTGAACTGATTCACTTCGCTTAGAGGTAGGACTTGCCTTGGGGGACAGGGCTGGCGGGCAAATATGTGTAAATAGCTGAGGTTTGTATGGTTAGGAAAAATACAAATTACCTCCGAATTTGTCATTTGTTCCGTAGCCGAAATACAAACCACGTTATTTACATGGGGTGACTTACCCCTTAGGAAGGGTGGAAAGTCCCAGCCTTACTGGCTTTGGCTTTGCCCGGGGACTCAGAATCCGAGTGAGCAGCACTTCGAGAAAAAGAGTCCCTGCACCTCACAAGTTCCTTGCTCCGCAAGGAACGCGCGGCCTACATAAGCTTGTGTGTGGAGGGATGAAGTGTGACTTGTCCTAGGGAGTTGACCTGAAATCCCTTAGATGGAATTCTAGGCTAGGACGTTCCCAATACCACCTCGTCAGGGTATGGGGGACACGACAGAATTACCTTAATACTAGGAACACAAGGAAGCATGGTTTACCTGCAGAGGTTTGAGGTCAGCTATGCAGAGAACCCAGGATGCTGCTTTCCCCAAGAGAGGGGAGGATGAAGAAAGAAGTAAGGGCCAGACAAACTTCTTTCATTCATACAGTCTAAAACCGGGTAACAATGCCCACAACCTTCTGCTACCTGTCCATTAAGGAGCCTGAGGTTAGACCAGCTGTTGTGTAGCCACCACAGGGCCGATAGAAAACGTATCGAAGCTCCTGTGGGTCACGTCCTGCAGGTAGCGGGCTGTGAAGGTCGTTTGACGCTTCCAGACTCCAGCTTGTAGCACCTGCGTCACAGAGTAGTTACTCTTGAAGACCAGGGACGTTGCGATGCCTCTGGCGTCGCGTGCCCTAAGGCGACGTGACGGAGAAGGGTCTGGATTCAGGGTGTGATGGACGACCCTAAGAATCCAGGCTGAAAAGGTATTCTTGGTGACCCTCCTCTCTGCCCTTCCCGTGCTCCCAAACAGGGCTTGCACGTGAGGACGAACTCCAGCTGTTCTTAAGATAACACCTCCGAGTCCTTACTGGGCATAGTAGGAGAAAGTCTGGGTCATCTGTTACAGAACGGAGACTCAAAATCCTGAAGGAGTCGAACCGAGGGTTCGGGCTCCAAGATTTGAGACTAGTGACCAGCTCAGGGACGAACCTGAACGTTACCTCCCCCTCTCCTCTTGAATGGGCGACGACGTACGAGAGACCATGAAGTTCGCTGGCACACTTGGCCGAGGCCAGAGCGAGCAGGAGCACCGTCTACCAAGTCAGGTGACGATCAGAAGACTGGCGTAATGGTTCGCAAGGAGGTCTCTTGAGAGCCCTAAGAGCCCGAACCACGTTCCATGGAGGAGGTCTCACTTCCGACTAGGGGCAAGTAAGTCCGTAGCTTCGTACGAGCGAAGAAAGAACCAGCGAGGAGGGAATGTCTATTCCTTCAGCCTGCAGGCCAGGCTAAGGCTGAGCGATAGGTTTTCACCGCCGAGAGCGAAAGGCACATTCCCTCCCGCAGGTATACAATAATTCCGCTATTGCTGGAATAGTGGCATCAAGGGGAGAGATACCTCTCCCACGACAACAACCACAGAAGACTCTCCATTTGGCCTGGTAGACCCCGGCGGATGACTTTCGCAGGTGTCGAGACATCCGCTCCGCAACTTGTTGCAGAACTCCTCTTTCTGTGAGGGAATGCTGGATAGTCTCCAGGCATGACGCCGAAGCGATGCTACAGCTCTGTGGCAGATGTTGCAGTGTGGTTGCTCGAGTAGCTCGTGTCGTGGGGGAAGCTCTCTCGGGAGTCCTGTCAGGGGATGCAGAAGGTCCGGGAACCACTCTGCATGATGCCGTAGCGGAGTTATCAGAGTCATCGACAGGTTGACCGATAAACTGGTCTTGTTGAGTACTCTTCTCACCAGACAGAACGGTGGGAAGGTGTAGACGTCGATGTTGTTCCACCGTTGTAGGAAGGCATCTTGCCAGAGTGCCTTGGGGAAGTAGTACAGCGGCAGCTTGAAGTTCAAGGCTGTCGTGAACAGGACCACACAAAGTCAGGACTTTGTTGGCTACTAGGGGTCCCCAAGACCACTCGGCACTCACTATACGCGAGGCTCTGCCCAGACTGCGGAGAGCACATTCCTTTGCCCGGAATGAAGCGAGCCAATAGTGGTATTGAGTGGAAACGGTTCATCTCAGTATTTCTACTGCAAGATGGGAAAGCTGTTATGAAAGGTACCTCTCTGCTTGTTGAAATAAGCCACTACCGTGGTGTTGTCGCTCACGGAGTGATCCGCCAGGGTTGTTGGAACTATTGAAGGGCTAGATATACGGCCTTCATTCCAAGCAGATTGAAGTGGAGGTACCTTTCTGATTCTGACCATAGGCCTGAGATCCTTTGGTTCAGAACGTGCCCCCCCCCCCCCCCTTTGGACGCGTCCGAGAACAGCATCAAATGCGGGGGAAGGACGCAAAAATCCCCTTCCTTCAAAGGTTCCCGTAGGACAACCACCACTGCGGGTCCATTCGTTCCGCAGGTCCAAAGGGACCAGTGTGTCCGGGGAATCGTTGCCTTGGTTCCACCGGGACTTGAGCCGCCGTTGCAGGGATCTCATCCTGAGGCGGCCGTTTGGAACTAGACGGGTCAGGGAGGAAAAGGTGACCTAGGAGACGTAACCAAGATTGGGTTGGAAGCTCTCCTCGTCTGAGGAAAGGTTCTGCGCCTCTCCTCAGCCTTGCTATCCTGTCGACTGATGAGAAGGGTTGTGGAGATTGGTATCTAACATCAAGCCTAAATATCCCAGTTGCTAGGATGGAAGCAGAGAAGACTTCTCAAGATTTACCATGATCCCTAGATCTTGGCAAAGTCCCAGAGGCTTGCCTCGGTGTCGAAGAAGGGTCGATTCCGAGACTGCCGGGGTTAGCCAGTCATCCAGATAGCGAAGGGGACAGATGCCGATCCTGTGTGGCCATGAAGATATCAGGGTGAACATTCTGGTGAACACCTGCGGTGCTGTGGAGAGATCGAAACACAGCACCTTGAACTGGTAGCCCTTGTTGTCTAGTCTGAATTTCAAGTACTTCCTGGAAGACGGATGGATTGGGATCTGGAAGTACCCGTCCTTCAGATCCAGTGTGCACCTGAAGACTTGTGGTCTCACTGCAAGTCTGAACGACTCTGCTGTTCCACGCTGAATGAAGTTTGTTCGACAAACTTGTTCAGAGCTGATGACGGGTCTCCAGCCTTCAGATGCCTTCTCTACAAGAAAAAGTCGACTGAAGAAGCTGGGGGGGGGGAGCCATCGACGACCTTATGGAGAGCATCTTTAAGAGTATGGTCTCGAATTCTGCCCAAAGGGCTAGCCCCTTTGCCGAGCCCATGGCATAGGGGCTCAGCGACACTGGATTCGCTGTCAGGGGATGTAGAGATGTTATGAACGGGACGCAATATCCTTGGCTGATCACGGAGATGGTGCAGGAATCGGTCCCGAGTTGCAGCCACCTGAACACGCAACTTTAGGTATCCCCCCACTGGGGGGCAGGGGGGTGCCAATCCTAGTGTCTGCGGCCTTGGCCGTTCCCTCTAGGATTATTACCTCCCCAGGAGGACTTTGTGTCCTTCTTGTCCCTGACAGGAAGGGGCTGCTGTTTAGACACCTTGTCTTTTCTGTCGGAGCCGGTTCCGATGTCCTAGGCCGACGCGGCTGTTGTTGTTGAGGCGCTGGAGGCTTGTAGGGTCCGGATGTAAGCACCTTTGGAGGGGCGAATCGAGAACCGGTTTCCTCTACCTCTCAGCTGTCCGTCTCACGTCCTTGGGCTCAAACAAGCTCTTTCCAAGGATGGAAGAGTGTCTAAGCATGCCGATATCCACGGTTGGGACTTTCCAGAAGAACCTCTCGGTCACTGCATCTCAATGATCCAACATCGAGTTTGCCCACAAGTTCGAAACTTGGTGAGCCGGAAAACAATGGTGTTCGTGCCCGAAAGGAGGAAAGTTTCCATGGTCTTCCTGGTGTTCCCCTTGGACAAGTCCTCGGATAACAACAGAATGCCCGGAGATCCAAGCCAGACGACCAGCCACGAAGTGGCCTACATGGCACACTCTGCGGCCTTCATCTGGCCCAAGATCTCCGAAGCCGAGAAAGTCCCCTACCAGGCAGAGAATTTTTCGAGAGAAATTCCCCTGGAATCCCTTCCACAGAATGGTGGAGAGGCAGAGCTAAACCAGGCTTCCACATAATCTTGAAGTACCTCCTCTGCTGACGGCTGACAGACGCAGTGTCAGCGATCCGCAGGAGGGAAGGGGATCAGATGATCCTGAGGAGTAGAGATGATGGGGCTTGCCTGAAAAGAAGGAGAAGAATGTTGCCCAGATCTCTCTGAAGCTTCTTCCTGCTCCTGCACGTGCGCTGCTTTGCATCTACAGGTGAGAGATCGTGCCGACAATGATCTGGAAGTAAGCGCTCCAGAAGACTCGCCAGGTAGCCCGTGTTGCAAAACCTGACGGGAATCGCGGATGAAATTGCGCTGGCGCGATGGAAAATCATTGGTTCGTGCGAGGGTGAACATGGGTGCGCATGCGCGGGCGTGCGGGCGAGTGGGCGCGCGGTCGTAAGGGCGAGCGCAGGCGGCCGGGAGGCAGATGACGTGTAAGCGATCGATGGCGCATTGACGAGCGATGGCGCATTGACAAGCGATGGCGCATCTTGGTGAGCGATGGCTCGTAGGCGGGCGAAGGCGCGTTGGCGGGCGATGGCGCGTTGGCAAGCGATGGCGCGTAGCGACCGATCGTGTATAGGAGAGTTAACGATTGAAGCGTGGGAGTGTTGGTGCGTTGAAAACGCTTGCGCGCAGGCGAAGAATCGTGCGGGTGCTTAGGAGATCGCTGGCGCGCAAGGAGAGCCCAGGCGTGCCTGTGAGCACCCGTGCGCTAGCTTAGGTGCCTCCTGGGCGGCGCGGTGTGATGTGGAAACGTGCTGGTGCGTTAGCGAGCGCGTGAGCGCTGGAACTGGAACCGAGCGTGGGCGCGCTTGGCGCGAAACTCCAGAAGGGCGCTGCGAGTCCAGAAGAACCTGTGAGCACCTGTGCGCTAGCGTAGGAACTTCTTGGACTGTGCGCGACGAGGCACGAACCGGGAGATCGTAGGCGCGTAGTTGCGTGGCCAGAAGATATGCGCGGCCAGAAGATATCAGCGAGGGTGCAGAACCAGAGAGATCGTCGGCGAGGAGGTGAAGGAATAAACTCCTTGCCTGCGCCCAGATCCGGAGATCGTGGGCGCGTGGGCGAACGCTAGCGCGCATTGCACACATCAGGAAAGGGAGCGCAGATGTGTGCTGGCGAGCAGGTGAACGTGGAGTACAGCGAAGAAAAAATCTCCCTGCTTGCGCCCAGATCCGGAGATCGTGGGCACGAGGGCAAACGTTGGCGCGCATTGCGCACATCAGAAAAGGGCGATCAGATGTGCGCTGGAGAGCAGGCGATCGTGGGCATTCAGGAGACCGTTGGTGCACAAGGCGCGTAGCCGCACAGAAGGTCCCAGAAGCGTTGGCAATCAGGAGATCTACGGCGAGACTCAGCTACAGGAGATCGCTGGAGTGTTGATTCAGCAGAATTCTGGTCCACAGCAGGAGAGTATTTGCAAACTACTGCGCGCGAGCGCGCAAGAGAACGAGGTTGCACAGGTAAAAACCTGGCACTAAAGGGACTTACTCACATTGTGAGATAAGCCCTTTGACTTGAAGGGACCGGTGCCCGTTGGAAAACGGGGTGGAGTGGCGCCCACTGCGCATCTGCGTCCAGGAACAGAGATGGAAGACAAGAAGGTCTGGCAGGTGTCAGAGATCGCGAACAATCTGCCGAAAGGTCTAGCGAAGCAGCTGCAATGGTCTGTTCTCGTCGAGGAGGATCCTCTGCGGCTGAAGATGAAGACGACCACGGACAGGAGCACCATCATCACTCCCCCGAAGAGGAGTCTCTGTTAGTGAACTCCCCCGAGGGGGAGAGACACTCGCAGGAGAGACCGTTGGACTCAGCTGCCCCCTCGAAGAATGTTCGGAGGGGGGAACTGAGCCTTCAGCAACAACAGCAGGGGAGTCCTCCGAAGAGGAGTCTCTATGAGTGTCCTTCTCGCGAACGAGAGAGGAGAACACTTCGTAGCAGAGACAAGAAGAACTGATGAAGGCGCCCCTTAGGGCCGTTGGATCAGCAAGCTGACCATAAAGAGCAACCCTCCGAAGAGGAGCCCCTGCAGCTGCTCAGCCCCTTGAGCGTAGCTGCAAGTGCGACCGCTCAGCACCAAGAACATAATCGCACGAATTCCAAGGTCCGGCCTTGCAACCGCTCAGCCCCTTGAGCATGGTTGCAAAAGCGGTCGCTCAGCACCAAAAGCATAACCGCCCGAGGACCAGGAAAAACCAACCAGGATTTATTAAGGTAAGAGAAGTTCCCCCCCTGAAGGGGAAAAAAACTCATACCTGGGAAGGGAACCTCCCTCGGAAGGGAAGTTACCCACCCATGGAGGCGAACCTCCTGAGCTTTCTAAATGAACTAAGGGGCTGACAGTTGTCACGGGAGAACTTCTAGAAGGGAACACGCCCATGACCACGTCCTAGAGAGGAGGCGGCAACAGCAGACTCCCCAGGCCCAAAGAGGACAGCTCTGCTTCGTTGGCACATTAGGCAAAGGAAAAACTAGATAATTAACTGTGAAAGATAAAATAAATAATTAGTTAACATTCATTCCTCCGGGGGAACTCCGAAGAGGAACCCTGAGGGAAAAGAACAAGAATTACGCACCAGGTATGCGCCCTCCTCCCCCACTGACACTCACGGGAAGGGGGGAAGGCAGAGAACTGTAATAAAAACAGAATTATAACAATTATAATTATGTAATTCATCTAAGAATGTTCGCTAATAGAAGAACGAAAGAATCCCGAAGAGAGGCGTTCTACACAGAGGCTGAAAAGTTAACAAATACAATTAGATTTCATTAAAATAATTGAGACCAAATAAACGGAGAAGCAACTCAACCCGCAACGGGAAGGAAGCTACCGTAATACGAAGTAGTAATAAAGGGGTGAACGACCTCGAGAGAGAGAGAGAGAGAGAGAGAGAGAGAGAGAGAGAGAGAGAGAGAGAGAGAGAGAGAGAGAGAGAGAGAGACAGTAGTCAAAATAAAACTCCCATGTTCCCTACGCTGATAGTCCAAGATCCCCGTAGGGAAGGAGGAACAGCGGGGAAAACAGAATAATAAAGTCCAGCGATGACGATTCCCCACGGCGCCCGCCGAAGGGAGGACTGAAGGACCAAGGGAGAGATCGCGACCCATGAAATGTCATCGTGGGGGCCTGGAACCACACAGAAAAGTTGTCGTACAGTACACACACACAGCACAAACACTGAAAAGGAAACTTACTGTATTTCTATACTCAAATATATACATAAACATAAGAATGTTTACATATATATTAAGTATAAGAAAAGTAAGTAATTAAGTAAAGACAAAACATTAATGGGTGCCATGCGAGGACGGGACAGAGACGTCTGCCCACCGTCCGAGCCAAAAGGGAAGTGAATCAGTTCACCGGTGTGTGAGGGGGGAGGGGTAGCTAGCTACCTATCCCCTAACCCCTCGCTAGCTAGCGAGAGGGTAGTTAACCCTCGTTAAAAATCTAATGGCTAGCCATTTCAGCTACGCCGAAAGTAATATCCCACGTAAATAGAGTGGTTTGTATTTCGGTTACGGAACAATTACTAAGATTCTAAGTCTTCATAAAAATTCAGTAGAACTTTTTAATAATCAAAGAAGGGATTCCAGACTGTTATTGAGATCTAACCAATATTAATATTATTACTAGCTAAACTACAACGTTATTTGGTAAAAAGGTTATTTTTATTAATAAAATAAATTTTTGAATATACTTACCCGGTGATCATATAAGCTGTCAGTTCTGCTGCCCGACAAAAAAACCTAAGGACAAAATACGCCAGCGATCGCTATACAGGTGGGGGTGTACATCAACAGCGCCATCTGTCGAGCAGGTACTCAAGTACTCCATGTAAACACAGAACCAATTTTCTCCTCGGTCCACTGGGTCTCTATTGGGGAGGAAGGGAGGGTCCTTTAATATATGATCACCGGGTAAGTATATTCAAAAATTTATTTTATTAATAAAAATAACATTTTTCAATATTAAACTTAGCCGGTGATCATATAAGCTGATTCACACCCAGGGGGGTGGGTAGAGACCAGCATTACATGTTTACATTATTAAGAGCTAAGTATTTTGTATTTCATTTTAGCAGTTATTCAAAATAACAAACATAAAATAAATAAGTACCTGGTAAGGAAGTCGACTTGAACAATTACTCTGCCTTTTTAAGTACGTCTTCCTTACTGAGCCTTGCGATCCTCATAGGATGCTGTGCGACTCCTAGGAGCTGAAGTATCAAGGGTTGCAACCCATACTAAAGGACCTCATCAAAACCTCTAATCTAGGCGCTTCTCAAGAAAAGAATTTGACCACCCGCCAAATCAACCAGGATGCGAAAGGCTTCTTAGCCTTCCGGACAGCCCAAAAACAACAATAAAAAACATTTCAAGAGAAAGATTAAAAAGGTTATGGAATTAGGGGAATGTAGTGGTTGAGCCCTCACCCACTACTGCACTCGCTGCTACGAATGGTCCCAGGGTGTAGCAGTTCTCGTAAAGAGACTGGACATCTTTAAGATAAAAAGACGCGAACACTGACTTGCTTCTCCAATAGGTTGCGTCCATTATACTCTGCAGAGATCTGTTTTGTTTGAAGGCCACTGAAGTTGCGACAGCTCTAACTTCATGTGTCCTTACCTTCAGCAAAGCATGGTCTTCCTCATTCAGATGGGAATGAGCTTCTCGTATCAACAGTCTAATATAATAGGAAACTGCATTCTTCGACATAGGTAAAGAAGGTTTCTTAATAGCACACCATAAAGCTTCTGACTGTCCTCGTAAAGGTTTAGTTCGTTTTAAATAGAACTTAAGAGCTCTAACAGGGCACAAGACTCTTTCTAGTTCATTTCCAACCAAATTAGAAAGGCTTGGAATATCGAACGATTTCGGCCAAGGACGAGAAGGTAGTTCGTTTTTGGCTAGAAAACCAAGCTGCAAAGAACATGTAGCCGTTTCAGATGAAAATCCGATGTTCCTGCTGAAGGCGTGTATCTCACTGACTCTTTTAGCTGTAGCTAAGCAGACGAGGAAAAGAGTCTTTAAGGTGAGATCTTTAAAGGAGGCTGATTGTAGCGGCTCGAACCTTTCTGACATAAGGAATCTTAGTACCACGTCTAAATTCCAACCTGGTGTGGCCAAACGACGCTCCTTCGAGGTCTCAAAAGACTTAAGGAGGTCCTGTAGATCTTTGTTGTTGGAAAGATCTAAGCCTCTGTGACGGAAGACTGCTGCCAACATGCTTCTGTAACCCTTGATCGTGGGAGCTGAAAGAGATCTTTCCTTCCTCAGATATAAAAGGAAGTCAGCTATTTGAGTTACAGAGGTACTGGTTGAGGATACTGATACCGACTTGCACCAGCTTCGGAAGACTTCCCACTTCGACTGGTAGACTCTAAGAGTGGATGTCCTCCTTGCTCTAGCAATCGCCCTGGCTGCCTCCTTCGAAAAGCCTCTAGCTCTTGAGAGTCTTTCGATAGTCTGAAGGCAGTCAGACGAAGAGCGTGGAGGCTTGGGTGTACCTTCTTTACGTGTGGCTGACGTAGAAGGTCCACTCTTAGCGGAAGTGTTCTGGGAACGTCCACTAGCCATTGCAGTACCTCGGTGAACCATTCTCTTGTGGGCCAGAGGGGAGCAACCAACGTCAACCTTGTCCCTTCGTGAGAGGCGAACTTCTGCAGTACCATGTTGACAATCTTGAACGGGGGGAATGCATAAAGGTCTAGATGGGACCAATCCAGTAGAAAGGCATCTATATGAACTGCTGCTGGGTCCGGGATTGGCGAGCAATAATTTGGGAGCCTCTTGGTCATTGAGGTTGCAAAGAGATCTATGGTAGGTTGGCCCCATGTGGCCCAAAGTCTCTTGCATACATTCTTGTGAAGGGTCCATTCTGTTGGGATGATTTGACCCTTCCGACTGAGGCGGTCCGCCATGACATTCATGTTGCCTTGAATGAACCTCGTTACTAGAGACAGGTTTAGATCTCTTGACCAGGTGAGGAGGTCCCTTGCGATCTCGTACAACTTCAGAGAATGGGTCCCTCCTTGCTTGGAGATGTACGCCAAGGCCGTGGTGTTGTCGGAGTTCACCTCCACCACCTTGCCTAGAAGGAGGGACTTGAAGCTTTTCAAGGCCAGATGAACTGCCAGTAGCTCCTTGCAGTTGATATGTAACGCTCTTAGCTCCGCGTTCCAGGTGCCCGAGCATTCCCGACCGTCTAATGTCGCACCCCAGCCCGTGTCCGATGCGTCCGAGAAGAGAACGTGGTTGGGGGTCTGAACAGTCAGTGGCAGACCCTCTCTGTGGTTGATGTTGTCCTTCCACCAGGTTAGTGATGACTTCATCTTCTCGGAAATAGGGATCGAGACCGCTTCTAGCGTCTTGTCCTTTCTCCAGTGAACAGCTAGGTGAAATTGAAGGGGACGGAGGTGCAGTCTCCCTAACGCAATGAACTGGTCCAGCGATGAAAGCGTCCCTATCAGACTCATCCACTGTCTGACTGAACATCGGTCCTTCATTAGCAAGTTCTGGATGCATCCTTGGGCTTGACTTATTCTGGGGGCCGACGGAAAAGCCCGAAAAGCTTGACTGTGAATCTCCATCCCTAGGTACACTATAGTTTGGGATGGGACCAGTTGGGACTTTTCCATATTGACCAGGAGACCCAATTCCTTGGTCAGATCTAGAGTCCACTTTAGATTCTCCAGACAGCGACGACTGGACGAAGCTCTTAAAAGCCAGTCGTCCAAATAGAGGAAGGCTCTGATGTCTGCTAAATGCAGGAATTTGGCAATATTCCTCATCAGTTTCGTAAAGACAAGAGGCGCCGTGCTTAGGCCAAAGCACAGGGCTTGAAATTGGTAGACAACCTTCCCGTAAACGAACCTTAGAAAAGGTTGGGAATCTGGGTGGATGGGGACGTGAAAGTAAGCGTCCTTGAGGTCTAAAGAGACCATCCAGTCTTCCTTCCTGACCGCTGCTAGAACAGACTTTGCCGTCTCCATGGTGAACGTCTGCTTGGTGACAAAGACATTCAGAGCACTGACGTCTAGCACCGGTCTCCACCCTCCTGTCTTCTTTACCACTAAGAAGAGACGGTTGTAGAAGCCCGGGGATTGATGGTCCCGGACTTTGACTACCGCTCCCTTTTCTAGTAAGAGAGACACCTCTTGCTTCAAAGCTAGTCGCTTGTCCTTCTCTCTGTACCTGGGAGAGAGGTCGATGGGAGTCGTTGCTAGAGGGGGCTTGCGCAAGAATGGGATCTTGTACCCCTCTCTGAGCAACTTCACAGATTGTGCATCTGCGCCCCTGTTCTCCCAGGACTGCCAGTAGTTCTTGAGTCTGGCTCCCACTGCTGTCTGAAGAATGTGGCAGTCAGACTCTGCCTCTAAAGGACTTGGTACCTTTCTTCTTGATCCCACGTTTCCCTTCGGCACGAGCACCTCCTCTGCTGGAGGCTCTGCCACGAAAGGGCGGAATGAATCTTGACGCTGGAGTATCCATCCTGGGTCTAGACACGGAAGGCAAAGGGGTGGCTTTGTGTGCAGAAGACGCAACCAGGTCATGCGTGTCTTTTTGAATCAAGGAGGCAGCAATATCCTTGATCAACTCCTCTGGGAAAAGGCACTTCGAGAGAGGGGCAAACATAAGCTCCGACCTCTGACATTGAGTTACTCCAGCTGACAAGAAGGAGCAAAGGTTTTCTCGTTTCTTGAGGACCCCGGAAACGAACGAAGCCGCAAGCTCACCTGAACCGTCCCGTATGGCCTTGTCCATGCAGGACATAATGAGCATGGAAGTCTCCTTGTCAGAAGGGGAGGTCTTCCTGCTCAAAGCTCCCAAACACCAGTCCAAAAAGTTAAACACTTCGAACGCTCTGAACACTCCTTTCATCAGATGATCTAAATCTGAAAGAGTCCAACAAATCTTGGAGCGTCTCATGGCCAGCCTGCGGGGAGAGTCTACTAGACTTGAGAAGTCGCCCTGGGCAGAGGCAGGAACTCCCAAGCCGAGAACTTCTCCCGTGGCATACCAGACGCTCGATCTGGAAGCGAGTTTCGCAGGGGGAAACAAGAATGCTGTCTTCCCCAGGTGCTTTTTGGACTGTATCCAATCTCCTACCACCCTTAAAGCTCTCTTGGACGAGCGGGCGAGGACGAGCTTCGTAAAGGCAGGCGCGGATGACTGCGTGCCTAAAGCGAACTCAGATGGAGGTGAGCGTGGGGCCGCAGAAACAAACTGATCTGGATACAAGTCCTTGAACAGTGCAAGTACTTTTCTAAAGTCCAGGGAGGGAGGCGTGGTCTTGGGTTCGTCGATGTCCGTGTGCGGGTCGTCAAGGTGTGCAGCGTCGTCATCATCAGAGAGTCCATCGTCTGAATGCTGAAGAGGAAGCGGCAAAGGAGTAGGCATTGGCTGGTCAGCTGAGTCCGGCAGCACGGGTGCATGGGTGACTGCACTGGACGCAACGTCATGGAACTGTTGGTCAGTCTGAGAGCAGGCAACAACCATAGCTGCGCGGGGGCGCAAAGCGTCTACTCCCGACTATATAGTCTGCTGTGGGCGAGTAGGGGTAACCACAGTGGGTTGCGGAGGTTGACGCACCGCGTCAAAACAAAACAACTTAGGTTGTTGTTGTTGTAACTCGCGAACGTCAACGGAGGGTTCCGTGCGTCGGCGAACGTCAACATGCGGCTGGCAGGGTACAGTGCGCATGGGTGGCGGGACTCTCACAGCTGGAGTGCGGGAGAAGGTAGCCTCAGCGTCAACTGGACGCACAACCGTGGTTGGTTGTAGGCTAACGGGTGCAGCGTCAACCTTCTCCGCACGAAAGTCCTGCATTAACGATGACAACTGTGTCTGCATGGTCTGCAGCAAAGCCCACTTAGGGTCTACAGTAGCAGGTGCGGCAACAGACGGTGTTACTGCCTGTTGCGGTACCGCTTTGCCTCTCTTAGGAGGTGTGCAGTCATCTGAAGACTGCAGCGAGTCCGAACTGACCCAGTGGCTACAACTGGGCCGTTGGACTTGCGCGGAAGGGACCTTGCGTTTGAGAGGTCGTGAGACCTTGGTCCATTGTTTCTGCCGAGAAACATCTCCCGCAGACGAGGAATAAACGGGCTCTCTCGTCTTCTTGTGGGTGGGGCGATCTTGGCAAGATACGTCCGAAACCACGGAGGGAACGTCTGTCCGCTGATTAAAGCCTGTCGAACCCTTTGGTCGTACGACATTGCTTCTCCCCTGGGCTTGGGAGCTTGCAAGAGGTCCCGGACTGGGAGGACGACAGGCACGAACAGACGCACCCTCAAGCGCAACACTAACACTTTTCACAACACTTCCACTCACTAGGTCACTACCCACTGCACTCTTACCCTTCAACTCCCTGACGTCTGCCATGAGTTGGTTACGGTCACTCGCCAATGACTCGACTCTCTCACCCAGAGCCTGGATGGCACGCATCATATCTGCCATCGAAGGTTGTTGAGTGCTAGAAGGGGGATCAGGAGCAACCACTACAGGGGAAGGAATAGGTTGTGGGGCATGGGGAGAGGAAAAATCAACTGAGCGAGATGAACTCCTCCTGACTCTATCTCTCTCTAGCCTACGTGAATATTTAAGGAATTCGAGAAAATCGAATTCCGAAAGCCCAACGCATTCCTCACACCGATCTTCCCATTGACAGGATTTACCCCGACAATTGGAACAAATGGTGTGCGGATCGATAGAGGCCTTCGGAAGACGCCTTGAACAGTCCCTAGCACTACACTTCCTGTATTTAGGGACTTGAGAAGGGTCAGCCATCTTGAATTAGTCAAAGGGGAAATTCAAAATCTATCCAAGTCGTCAACAAATAATCCAAAATTCAATCAAAGAATGCAAGGAAGTATTGAAGATAACCTCTGCAAAGCGAAAGCTAATAACTAGAAATGAGTACTTCACCAAAATCTGTGAAAATCAATCCAGTAAGCAACAGCGTATTTAGTAGGTCTTGCCGGTGGCACGACAGAGAGAAAATTGGTTCTGTGTTTACATGGAGTACTTGAGTACCTGATCGACAGATGGCGCTGTTGATGTACACCCCCACCTGTATAGCGATCGCTGGCGTATTTTGTCCTTAGGTTTTTCTGTCGGGCAGCAGAGCTGACAGCTTATATGATCACCGGCTAAGTTTAATATTGAAAAACAGAAAGCTATAAGCCAAGGGCTCAAACAGAAAAAAATCCCAGAAAGGAAAGGAAATAAGGAAACAGGCAGAATTGTGTGCCTGATTGTATCTTCAAGCAAGAGAACTCTATCTCAAGACAATGGACGACCATGGGACAGAGGCTATGGCACTACCCACGACTAGAGAACAATGGGTTGATTTTGAAGTGTCCTTCTCATAGAACAAATGCTTACCATAGCTAAAGTCTCTCTTCTTCCCTTACCAAGTGAAAAGTAGCCACTGAACATTTACACTATAGAGTTAACCCCTTGAGTGAATTAGAATTTTTAGGGTATCTTATTGTTGTCAGGTTTATGAGGAAAACGGAGAATGTATAAAGAATAGTCCAGACTATTTGATGTATGTGTCGGCAAAGGAAAAATTAGCCGTAACCAAAGAGAGCTTCATTGTAGTACTATCTGGCCAGTCAAAGGACCCGAAACCTAAAGCGGTAGAATCTCAACAGATGGCTGGTGCTTTGCCCAACCTACTACCTACAATATTATGTGTTCCAATTAAATGCAAACGTAATGGCCTACAAATTCCTAATGGAAATTAAAGAAAGAAACAAAGTCCTATATTATCATAAACTAAAACATAGGATAAAAAACCCGGAATTGTTAAGTAGTTTTCCAATCTATCAGCCTTAGTCCAATATCCACAGGTACCACCAAGAGAATGGTATCATGAATATAATGAACAATAGAAATCACTGTACAAAAAAAAAGATTTTGCCCAGCAGGACCTCAACTGATTGAGAAAATAGTCACCAGTTGAAACTTAGGTCACAAAAATATATCAACTAAAGTTAAGATTAAATATCTGGACCTTGGTAATACTGTAAATAGTTTTAAAAACATACATTAGCCTATACCAAATAATCAGATTGAATATTTCCTAAATCATTTTTGTAAAAAGAAAAAAATTACCTAAAGGTACCACAATGCTTGTTTGTAAAAAAAATTAGCCATTTAATATCAGTACCAAAAGTTTTAGCTAAATAGGTTTTCTAATTTATAATAGAACTGTGACCAAATGTTTGTCACTTCAAATACTGCATAGAATTCATAAGTATTAATTATCGTGAAGTAAATTTACAAAATCGGGTAGCATGAAAAAGGTTATCCCAAATGTGCTCAGCAGAATGGCTGACATACAAGTATTGTGGCCAAATCAAATGAGAATTAACTGACACAAAACTGGAATTCATATAACCTTTTTCTATAGCCCTGATAAAACGAGTTATTAATAACATTCTTAAATCTCCCATAATTACGAAAAGTAAAATTTTCAATTGATGGTAATATATCAGTGACAGTGAGATTTATTACTGAGGCTTCTAGTAAATTTAGAATGACACATGATAGCTTGAGACTGAAATGGTGATCAAAGTTTTTGAAGTGGTGAATTAGTGATATTTCATGTTGCAACTAAAGTAGAACTTAATTTTACGCATGGTTTTTTTGTTAAAATTTTCAAATAAAAACTGACAGAAGCATTTACGATAATTAAGACTTCATCAGTATAATGTTAAGTGAAAACTGTATTGCACAGACAAAAAAAAAAATAAGATTTATAGAAAAAAATATCAGCTTTGCAGATGAATTCTAACAGGTAACTTTAACAGATTAATTAGGCAATATCAAGGTACTTAAGAGCCTCACTAACAGATCTTTACAAGAATTTTTAAAATCAATAATTCTCCCCACACCTAAAACCCTGGCATGATTTTTCTTTATAAAGTCGCAGATCTTAATTCCAATTGTATAGTAGAATAGAAGTTTTCTTGTGATTAATGGACACCAATTATATCTGCAGTTAATCGTTTGTTAATCTCAGGCAAGAGACCAACTGTATCCTGAAAAAAAATTATGAATTACTTTTCTTATAATTTAGGACAAATAAGACGCTTTGAAAGGCGAACTGAAACATATAATACAACATAAAATCTGCTTTTAGGGGACATTATAGCAAAAAATAATATCCCTTTCATAGCTATTCTTTCTTCAAAACCAATAGAAACAAGCACACGTGCATTCGATAGAATAACTTTGTAAAAAATGTTTTAACATGTGATCTAAATGAATAACTTTGATTTTATATAAACAAACAGATTTAATTTGATTCCTGAGCTTGCTAGAAAATATTGTTCTTAGATAAAAATTATCTTTAACAAAAACAAATTAAGGTATCAATTGGCATACACAAGATTGTCTAAAAATTATAAGAAACATTTCAAATAATTGAAGGAAGATTAACAATAAGATTATTAGAAAACTAAAGAATTATCAATATGGAAGCATCATTTATTAATATCAATTAGTTCATTATCATATCCTCTTATTTTCTATTAAATCAATAAATATCAATTAGTACATTTTTCAAACTACAAGATAAAGCTATATAAATGTTAAATGTCAATCTTCAACTGGTTTGTTTAGGTAACCTTTATGTATACAATCTGAGCTTTCAAACTTCAAAACTCCGTCACTTCCGAGATTTTCTTCAGGGAAAATCTCATAATCTCATATATGGCCGTCTAAAATTGTAATAAAAGAGACCTTGAATAAATAAACACTCCTTATATAGAACAGGTGTCCAATTCTATCAAAATTTTAAAAGAAACTTGTCCACTACCCGTATAGATTTGCATTATTTCGTATATGCAACTTATAACTGAATTACTGAAACCTAAAATATGGTACTCTTACCATATAACCTTTGTAAGATTTTTTCAGTTCTCTCTCTCTCTCTCTCTCTCTCTCTCTCTCTCTCTCTCTCTCTCTCTCTCTCTCTCTCATATATATATATATATATATATATATATATATATATATATATATATATATATATATATATATATATATATGTAAATGTAAATGTAAATGTAAATGTATATGTATATGCATATGTATGTATCTATCTATCTATCTATCTATCTATATATATATATATATATATATATATATATATATATATATATATATATATATATATATATATATATATATATATATATATATATACATACATATATATATATATATATATATATATATATATATATATATATATATATATATATACTGTATATATATATATATATACATATATATATATATATATATATATATATATATATATATATATATATATATATATATATTTATACATATTTCATACATATATATATATATATATATATATATATATATATATATATATATATATATATATATATATATATATATATATATATATATATATATATATATATACATACATACATAATGGGCACAGTTTAAATTTTCTCTTAACGTTTCCTCTTTTAACTAATATTACCAATTTCTAACTATTCCTAAACATAGTTTTTCACACATCCCTCAAAAATATATTTTTTCAGAGATTACCAGGTAATTCTAAAGGTGAGATTTCATTCATCCTTATGAACGGATGTTCAAAACACTTAGCAAGGAACAACCCCCTCCCCCAAATATACCTATAAAAGACAGGTTCAATAAAAGTATAAAATTATCACAATTACGGATGATTCTATTCTAAGGAACTCCTGTTTATTCTGTTTCTTAAGGATGTTTTGACTTACTTACTTTGGAATTATAAGCTTAAAACAGTCTTATTAGTAAAACTGAACTAGAAATCATACTTACAAATAGATGTTATGATTACTGTATGTAGAAGAACCTAGAAGATCATTTTTCGATATTTCTTTATATATATATTTATTTATATATATATATATATATATATATATATATATATATATATATATATATATATATATATATATATATATATATATATATATATATATATATATATATATACATACATATATATATATATATATATATATATATATATATATATATATATATATAATGTGTGAAATTTTATTTATAATTTTATGTAACACGCATAACAACTACCTACTTAATCCAAATACTAACAAAACTCTAGTAATCAGACTTAATCTAATAATCTTCGCCTTAATATAAGCTCTAGAGACCAGTCTTGTGATGTACCCTTTTTTTTTTTTTATTAAAATCTGCTATTGAGACTATTTTAGAAAATTATAGAAACCTAATTCAATTACTTTATTTATTTCATTTATACTTCATTTCTTATCAAGCCAATACACAAGTACACAGTTTACTGACTTTAGATTAAAATTCTTGCACCTAACTGCAAGAAAATAACTTCACTAAAAGAAACTTTGTGTGATGATTGAGAATTAGTTATACAGTACCTACTAATCAGAAAAGGAAGCAGTCTAAATTTCTAAGTTAAAAGTTACCCTACAACCATATTTGTAACAATTTGCACGGTACTCTTGATAAAATATCATATATATGAATACACCATTAAGTAGAACTCCATTCTATGCTAAAGATTAAAACTATTTTCTTTCTTCAAGAATAAATCCATGTATGACGGAGACACGGAATACCAGAAACTTCCATAATAATTTATACAATAAAGATTAAGTGAATTTGTACATTTAAAACCTTAACTAAAAGCTAAATAATTTCTTTTTAAACCTGTTATATATACTTCCCTCACATTCAGTGTTGGATAAAATGATAACGTTTGGGTAAGAAATCACTTAAAAGTAATTTGTTAAAAATGAATGGCTTTTGTTATTTTCCATTGAACTTGTAAGTTTGGATCTATTGACAGTTATAGTTCATTGCTGGAAGGAAAATTGTAATATCAATCAAATATATCCTTTTATGGTAATCAACCAGCTGGACTTGCCTTAACTTGACAGAGGTGTAAAGGAAAACTTAACTAGTGACAATTTTAACGTTAACTACTTAGCAACCTAACTGAGTTGTAAACTTCTGAAAAACTTGGATAATGAAAATTCAAAATTTTACTTACTCTGTAACCTAACTGAAGTATAAACTTCTGGAAAAAATAAATCATGAAAATTTTAAATGTTACCTATTCTGTAACCTAACTGGTGTAAAAAAAAAAAAAAAAAAAAAGCTTTTACCTACTCTGTGACCTAACAGAAGTATAAACTCCTGGAAAATAAATAAATGATGAAAATTTTAACTTGTATCTACTCTGTAACCTGAGGTGTAAACTTCTGAAAAAATTAAATAAGGAAAATTTCAACTTTACTCTGTAACCTAACTGAGGTGTAAACTGAAAAAACAAACTTAAATCATGAAAATTTTAACTTATCTTTAAACTGATGAGAGTTGAATCTCACATCCTCCATCCCTGCTATCAGCTTCGATTTAGATATGAATAATCTAATTTTTTTTGGCATCGACGTTCCTTTAGCTTCCATCTCCTTTCCATATTATCAAGACAATCAGGTTGCCCACTAGATAGTTCTTTGCTTATTGGCTTTTGGTTTTGGATTTCAAATATGCAGACAAATAAACACATCTGAAAAAAAAAATATCTTTACTCAAAGCTACATCCTGATTCTTGATAATTAATTTGATACATAAATCACTTTTTCGTATTATCCATTAGAATAACTGGCATATTCAACTTAATATTCAATTATCAATGTAAGACATTTTTTAACCTTGAACTTGACCATGATGTGATGTCTTTAACAAAAATATCTGCTGGAAGAACAGTTCTAATAATCAGAATTCTTAAAAAAAACATTAAGACGATGAAGTTTAACTTGGATAATTACCCGAAACTACAGTAGCATCCATGTATAATGTGAGATTGGTACTTTTATATACACCCTATTCTTTAAACAATGGTTTAATGAATACTATTCTTGATAAGGTTACCAATATCGGCATTACATAGAGAGATTGTGGAGATTTCAGTCTTTGGATAAATAGCGCATAAAATCGTAATGCTTCAGCATTTAGTGAGTTACTGGAATCATATCAACTGGTTAATAATGTTGATTGTGTAACAACTTTGACTGGGCATATGTTAGCCCTAATTTTAAGTGATGGAATGAATATTATCGCCTCGCAAATTTGGAAACCAGTGCATCCCTCTTTTTGATAAACCTTGGTTGGCTGATTGATGTGCTAAGATGGTGATGACCTTAGCGCCTGAGAAAACCTTATCTGTGAACTTCTCCGTGTCTGCCCAATCCTGAGAAGTAGGGAGATGTTTTGACCAGGAAGTTGCCAGGAAGCTTGCCTTGGATGTGGCTTTGATGATAGTAGACTCAGATGTCAAGAACATGAATTCCCTTGTCTTGCATCTCTAATTGAAGCTCCTGGAGTCAGGGTCTTCACATCATCAATTTGGTGTGGAGAAGGGCTGGCGTCCTGAGGAACATAGAAAATCCTTGGAAGGGAGAATGTGCGAGGCAAGATCTTGCTCAAGCAATTCAACAGCAGCAAGTTCCTTGGACCAGAGATCTAGAAATCTACGCTATATAGAGCAACTTGAGGAAACTCTACCCAAGAAAGCTCTTAGACGGGCCTCAACCCCACAAGGAGCACTGAAGCGACAATCACTGAAGGACATCCCTATATTGATTGGTGCTCTAGTTGCCTCCAAAAGGTCATTGTACTATCATATGCAAGACAAGAACTTGATGAATATAGATTTCGCCTTAAGATTTTCTGTCCCAGAGTATAGTGCTAAAAGGTCAATAGTGTCTCTGAACCCCTCCCCTCTACGGAGAGGGGCATTCTCTCCATGTTCTGGTGGAAGCTCCTGTTGTTTTACCTGTTTCCTCTTGGGGCCCAAGACAAAACCAAATTGGTGCAACAAAGCAGCATGAACAACAGCAATCAGGTTTGACTCCTATATAGTCCGCATAGTGCTTTTTGCCCTCGTATGCATCTTGGGCAAAAAGACCAAGTCCTGTACCACTGAAAGACTAAAGGAAGAGCGGACAGGTGTGTCCTTTGACGGTCTGTCAACTGAAGACAAGAAATCTCTATGACGGTCCATTGAGGTCTCTATGTGAATGGGGGACAATCTCATACTTGATCCTTCACGCATACAGCAAACGAGAAGACCTTTTCTTCTCTCACTGTGATAAGATACTGAGAGGAAGGGCATCTTCTAGTTGGAATATCTGGATTTCTTAAACTACTCACTGAGGGCCTCAGGCGATAGGAAGAGGGTGGAGAATGTCAACTGGAAGCTCTGACCTTCCAATCACTCGAGGAGTACCTGGATGTCTAGAATATGGGGGTTGGGTTCCTGTCTGTCATGAGAGTTCTGTCCTGTAAAGTGTGAAAGCATAAAATCCTTACTGATGAATGTTCTTATATTGATCAATCACCTGAAAACCATTCGCACAAAGGCCTAGCTGGGTACCTAGCACTAGGAGAACAAGCACGTGATGTATGAGCTTGTAAAGACATTGTATGGGAAGACCTAAAGCTTGGCAAGCATGATTGTTACAAAGTTACAGAGGATGAGTAAGCACTTGAAGACGTATCTACGAGTGATGTTGTGCAAGTGCTTTATGAGTGATCCTTGTGTATGGAGCCTTAGTGCGTGGTGTCCTAGCACGTGGGAGTCTGACATGCAAAATACTAGTGCATGAGGGGCTTACTTAAGGGGAGCCTATGTAAGGGGAGTGTACAGGTAAATCTCGAGTGCCTGGAGACCTTATTGAGAAGAACCTGCATGGGGAGACTTATTACATGGAGACACTGACCATGGAAGTTTTGAGAGTGGAGAGTCTGCAATTTGGCAATTTATAGGTGTGGAAACTATACACTTGGAGATTTCGCACATGGACATTTTGTTACTGTATATTCTGCTCAAAGCCACTTTCTCCATGGACAAATTGCACATGGAAACTTTGTGTATAGAGACTGCACATAGAGACTTTGTGAGAATAAATTGTTGTGTGGAAACTTTGCGAATGGTAACTTTTTGATTGGAGTCTTTCTGAGTGGGAACTTTTGCATAGAGACTTTGCTCGTTTAGGGTCTGCTCGTGGAGACTTTATGCCTGGGGACTCCATATGTGGAGACTTTATGCGTGGGGACTTAATGTGTGGAGACTTCATGCCTGGGAACTTTATGTGTGGCTATCTTATGCCTGGGAACTTTATGTGTGGAGACTTTATGCCTGGGTACTTTATGTGTGGAGACTTTGCATGTGAAGTTCTTGTGCAAGCAGATCTTACCAGTGAAGTCCTGGTATCTCTAGATGTAACTGTGTTTGAAAGCAATCGTGCACAAGAAGGCAATCGTGCATGCAATGGGGATCATGTACTTGTATGTTTAGGAGAGTGTGTTCATAGAGAAGATGATGCGAATGGAGAATATCATGCACGTAGAGAAGATCAAGTGTAGGTGAAGACCATGCGAGCGAAGATCATGAGAGTGAAGATAATCATGCATGTGAAAATTACCCCCAGGGGATTGTGAATGTGAAGGCAATCATGCACAAGGACAACCTTCCCAGAAGGACCATGCTCTTATAAGTATTCCTACTAGAAGAGGTGATCGTACTCGAAGAGATGATTGTGTGTATGCAGGTCTTGGTGCACTTGGAGGCTTTATGAATATAGATCTTGCTGACCTTTAAGTCTTTCATCATGCCATAGGTTTCGTTCAGGTTTTTCTCTTCCTCTATGTTTAGGTGGCCTGGGCATCTCACTGTCATAAAAAGGAAGATGATGCTGCATACCTGCAACAGGAGAAGAAGTACCTTCTTGTACTCATCAACATTCCAGAAGATTGGTAAAACTTGCAGTGCCACCTATGCCACACTTGCATGAAGGGGTGGAAGAAGTTTGGTAAGACTTGGTAAAGAGGACCTTCATCACCTTTGGAGATCTAAAAGCACCTAAAGGTTCACGAGCAGAGGATAAGGTCAAAGGTACAGGGCTGGAAGAAGAAGGAGGACGTCATTTCCTTTTCTTGCCAGTTGTTGTTGTTGAGGATTTTTCACCTAGCAGCAATGACACAACAAAAGGGGAGGATCAACAGTATTTTCCTTTAGCAGTCTGAAACTAGTCCATGGGTGCCACATCTGGCCAGTGAGTCCTCTGCAGGTGGGGTAGCAGATAAGTAAGGCATAGCACAATTTGGGCTACACCCAGTGACTCCTCTACAGGTAGGGTGGCAGACAAGGAAGGCTCAGCCGCAGAAGTCTTGGGGGGTCCTAGCATCAGCTAAGACCTTCAGTAGTTTTTCTGCAGACAAATCATAATTGATACATAAGGCAGGCCATGAGGTCTTTAGGTCAAGGTCCCTGGATACATCATTGACAACTCCTACAACAGTGGGCTCACTTCATGGAGATGGGCACGGAAAATCATCTTTTCTGGGACTAGATGTTAAATTGCCTCACTTGAAGCTTGCCCTAAGAGCAGTTTGGATTCACTTTCCTTCCTCGGTTTCCCTCCGGAGAATTCAGCTTTAGAGGAAGCCAACGAAGGCGGTGCAGTTCGAACAACGGAGAACGAGAGAGAGAGGGAGAAGACTTTTTCTGTTTAGGGGAAGACCCCGAAGCTAATGAATCCCACCTAACCACCTTCTTCCTCCTCCTTTCGTATTCAGACTATTGCAAAAGCGACCCCAACCTGTACTTGTCACAGGGAGATGACTGTGAACAATCCTGCCCTCTGTAAAATAGGCACAAAGAATAGGGATCTACATCCTGCTGGCTCATAAACCTGTCCCAACTACAGTCAGGTTTACCAGGGCAGCCCTGCATGCCTTCACGTGGTTTCTCCATCATAAGCACAACCAGTCAACCTGAAAAGAGAAAAAAGGTAGGAAAAAAAGAGCCTAGCTTTGTGTAGAGCAGAGTGTATGTCAGTATTACTTTGTGGCTGAGATCATGGTAACTACTCAGTGTATTGGTGAGGAGGGGAGAGGGTTTACCCGCCAGTAACTACCGACACCTCAATATAAATTTTAACAGTCAGTATCCAGCTATGCTGAAATTATATTCCTATTAAAGGACGAGAGTTTGTATTTGGTGTAGGAACAAACAATTATGAACGATATACAGTACAGTAAAAGTGAAATAAAATTTATTTAAAAATGCAATTCTCGAGGATGAGAAAAATTCTAAATGAAAATCCAAAGGATGTCACTAAGGACATACAAAGTACCTAAAAGTGCATATGTTTTCTAATTGGTTAAGGATGGCCTAAAAAGGCCATAATATTAGTGCATTTAAAATGAAAAAATCTTTCCAGTGGTAATAAAACCAATAATTGAGCTAGTGAACAAAACAAATAGAATACTAACCCTAGAATAGGAAATACAGTAAACCCTCGCTACTTCGCGGTTCGACAATCGCGGATTCACCACTTCGCGGGGTTTTCCCATAACCCATATATATATACATATCGCGGATTTTCCGGAAAATTCGAAAATACCGCGAAATCTGAAGACAACCAAATACGATATTTTGTTACCTGTAATTCCATTAATACTGTAATTAGTAATATCTGCTCTTACTGATTGTTCATTGCATTACATATGATATATAATTCAGCACAGAAAGAAATAAAACACGAAAAGAGAATGTGATCATACGATAATTCAGTACGTAGTAAAATTAAATCGAACATGAAACGCAAATCAGATGCAGTTATACCATATTAGAATGGTGTGTACTGTAATGGATGTGCTTCTTTTCCATGAATCTTTTGTATGTATACGTACATAGTACAGTACTGCATCCAATAATATTCTTTGTTGCAAAAATCACATTTCGAATAAGCGTACGAGAGAGAGAGAGAGAGAGAGAGAGAGAGAGAGAGAGAGAGAGAGAGAGAGAGAGAGAGAGAGAGAGAGCGTAAAATAGCGTACGTAAATTTTTATTATTGTTGTTATTATTATTATTATTGTTGTTGTTGTTAATAAAATTATTATTGTTATCATTATTATCATTATTATTATTATTATTACTGTACAGTATTATTATCATTATTTATTATTATTACGGTATTGTACTTAATCTACGTACGTTCAGTATGCGCGGGGCATCTTCTATGAGTAACCAACGCATCATAATACTGTAAGACGGGTTGTGATTGGTTCAAGCGCTGATAGATGACGAATCAGAACTCAAGTTTTGTTATCTAGCCTGTGATTGGTGTTTTGCCCGCATCTTCTACCCGCAGCATCAAAGTTCTCGCGGGGCTGGATCGTTCACTTTCTCTTTCCGCGTATCGCTGAGTAGACGTTCTTAAGTTTGTGAAGTTTAATCTGTGCTGTGTGCGACTGTTTCAAGTTGAACTTTTTGTTGAACTTTGTTAAATCCTACTGTACAATGCCTCCCAAGCGTTCTGCTTCTAGTAAGGCTGGTAGTGAGCCTAAATGCCACCGAAGGATGATGACGATAGCTGAGAAGGTTACGCTTCTCGACATGTTAAAAGATCGTAGAAGTTACGCGGCCGCCATTTTGGCATCAACGAATCCACCGTTCGCTATATTAAAAAGGACGAGGCGAACATTAGAAAGACGGCTGCAATCACCTTTAGCAGATCAGCGAAGCGAGTCGTTACAACGCGTAATAAAACGATCGTACGCATGGAAGGTGCTTTAGCTGTGTGGATTGCCGACTGCCGGAAGAAGAACATAGCCTTGGATACGAACACCATCCAAACAAAGGCTTTGAGTTTATATGAGAATTTTGCTGCAAAGGAACCTAAAGACGACGACGGCAACCATGCTGATGATGATGATGATGCAGATGATCCTCAACCAGGTACTTCCACTGATTCCCAGCCTAAGAAACAACATTTTTCCGCAAGCAAAGGATGGTTCGCGAAGTTTCAGAAACGCTTCGCCCTGAAAAGCGTTTCCCTGCATGGGGAGTCTGCTTCCGCTGACACTGCCGCTGCTGAAACTTACGTGAACCAGACGTTCAAGAATATTATCGCCGAAGGTGGATACAAGCCGGAACAAGTCTTTAATATGGATGAGACTGGCTTGTTTTGGAAGAGAATGCCGTCGCGAACTTTCCTGTTCAAAGAGGAAGCCAAAGCCTCTGGCTTTAAGGCATTCAAGGATCGCGTTACCCTCGTGATGTGTGGCAATGCTGCTGGATTTTTGTTAAAGCCGGGGCTTATTTATAAGTCGAAAAATCCTCGCGCTTTGAAAAATAAAAATAAGAATCTCCTTCCCGTGTACTGGATGCATAATCAAAAAGCATGGATTACGAAGATGCTGACCTCCAACTGGTTCCACCAGTGTTTCATCCCGCAAGTCCATGAATATCTCTTAGAGAAGGGCTTGCCATTCAAGATCCTTCTCCTTATGGATAACGCTGGTGGACACGCAACTGACCTGTCGCGTGAGGGCGTTCAGGTTGAGTTCCTGCCACCCAACACCACGTCATTAATTCAACCGATGGACCAGGGGGTTATCAGGGCGTTCAAGGCCCTCTACACGAAGAATACCTTGGCGGACCTCGTTGCGTGTATGGATGCTGCCCAAGATGACGAGGATGAAGATTTCAACTTGAAGGCGTACTGGCGGCAGTACACCATAGCCACGTGCCTGCAGAATATTCAGAAGGCACTTCAAGAGATGAAACCTGCAACCGTGAATGCGAGCTGGAAGAAGCTGTGGCCCGATATTGTTTACGACGACAAGGGATTTACTCCGTCGGAAATCCAACACTCTGCAATACGGAAATCTGTGCAGTTGGCTGCCATAATTGGAGGTGACGGGTTTGGCGACATGACGACTGAAGACGTCGACGAGTTGTTGGACTGCCATTCCCCGCCCCTAACTGACGCAGTCCTCGAAGACCTGACGAAATCGGCAAGTGAGGAAGAGAGTGATACCCAGGAAGAGACCCAAGAAAATGTCGAAGAAACGGGCTTAACATTAGAACGGCTTGCCAAGTTCTGCAACCATATCAAGGAGGCGAAAGAAATGTTACAAGAGTGGGACGAGGATATGGTTCGCTCGATGCAATTCTCCAACAAGGTCGATGACATCATGACTCCCTACAGGATGCTCTTGGATCGAAAAAAGAAGCAGCGGCAACAACTTCCGATCACAATGTTCTTCCAGCCTCGCAAAAAAGAGCCAGTTCCTCCTGCTAGTACGCCTTCGGAAGAAATTGAAGAAGTTTCATAGGAAGAAGTTGAAGAGGTGTCCCAGGAAAAGACACCTCCGTCTGAAGAGACGTAAAATACTATCATTGACTGCACAGTAGAACACATCATCAGCTTCATCATCATCATTTCTACTGTGCAGCAAATTCATCGCCATCACCATTCAAGTTTTTCTTCAACTTCTTTCGTGGTGAGTACAGTAACAATCTTTATTTTTTACTTTAATATTCTTACTGCCTGTTTTATAGTTTAGTAATGTACGTACTGTATGCATTAAGTTAAAGGGAAGGTTTTAAAAGTCTACATGTTGTAACCTATCATATTTTTTTTGTTTAAAATTTACATTTACGTACGTAAAACAATCTCTCTATCTCTCTCTCTCTCTCTCTCTCTCTCTCTCTCTCTCTCTCTCTCTCTCTCTCTCTCTCTCTCTCTCGTAAATTGTTTTCCTGCTTTGCTACGTACAAGTACTGTATAATTTATATTTGTAAGGTAACATATTTTGTAAATGCTTTTACTGTAAATACTGTATGTACTGTATCATTATTTATCACTATCATCATGCGCGTTAAATGCCTTGTTTGTTCTGAGCGTGGTTGTTTACTGAGCGTACACGCCGTCGTTTCAGGCGGCGTTATAAAGAAAAAGATTTCATTTGGAAGTCCTAAGAAAAATACGTAAACTAAAACATTGGTAATAAAAAAATCAACATACAGTACTGTATAATCAATATAATCGATGCAAAAACTAACCTATACATATATGTGTACACTAAATGAGTTTGTTTCTTCATTATGATCAGAGATGAACTTAAACAAAACATTGGTTGCCATTTTTTATCGTGCTTTTTAGGTGTTTAGGAAACGCATGATATAAAATCGCCTTTAATATTTGTGCCTGTTTTAGTTTAGGGTGCTGTAGTACATGCATTAAGTGTTCTGTACATTAAAGGGTGGTTTGTTAACAGTACTACGTACAAGGGAAGGTTTTAAAAGTCCGAATATACAGTACATGTTAAATAAATAGGTAAATATGATGTCACTACTTCGCGGATTTTCACCTATCGCGCCCGCGTCTGGAACCTATCTACCGCGATAAACGAGGGTTCACTGTAACACTAAAACTACAGGGAAAAATAGAAAATTTAATATCAACAAGATATCAGCTTCAAAATAGCACAAGCATCAGATTTGCAAGCTCACTGATAGTAGAAGAAATATCTACAGATTTTGCAAATTTCTATTAATCCTAATTATACAAACCTATGCCCTTTAATAAGAGAATGATTCAATGCCAACTAGATTTCGACAGTTGCAACTTATATTAAGGTGTCGGTAGTACAAGGTAAATACTGGCCGGGTGTGGGGAAGCCCACCCCGCCTCTCCTGCCGGTACACTGAACAGTCACATTCATTGCATCTGAGACTTCCAGGGAGGTGAACGGGGGGACAACCCTACATGAATATAAAGCTTCTCCCTTTAATAACAGACTCATCCTTAGGTGGAAGTAAGTCCCTATTACCAAATTGGTTGGCTAAAATCCAGGGATAGCTATGATCAGACCTGATAAGTTGCAGAAAATAGCATCCTAGGCACCTTGCGAACCAGGGTCGCTGTTAGGTTCATAGTCTAGACAACCAAGAATGTTACAAAAGAAAAATCTCTCTCTCTTAGACTAGCGAGTCTGTCAAGTAAGACATAAAAATTGCGTTATTGCCTATAAATATCCATCCTCCCCCTCATAAGGAAGATGGTGGAATGAACACAAACATTAATAGAAAAACCAGTAGCTATAGGTAAGGCTTACGTGTATCTACGTTCATTCTGCTACTTATGATTCCAATAGCTATACCTCAAGGTATGGGAAGAAGAGGGGGAAAAGGGCAACACACACTCACTTTCATCCTAGACTTACGTTTTAATCGCTATCTTAGACATGATACTTTTGGTCCTGTAAAGAAACTAGGGTCACTATGCCATTTGCTAAGTAGCAGTCATAGGTAATGATGACTGCTAAGAAGTTTCTTTGTCTGCACTAAAATGGGTTGCCGAAAGTAATCGACTTTTCTCCCATCCAACTCCATCTTCTTACAGCGAGACAGACAAAAGTCATGTAAAGAATATCTTTGACAAAATGTTCTATGCCATGTTAAGAATACCTTGTTTGAGTATTCTACCACCATCGTGCTCCGATGAAAACACTATGGTTTGTCAAGATGGGAGTTGTTAGAAGAGATTAAGAGTAAGCACCATTATGCTCTAATGCAGAAGAGGACATGTGTCATGAAAGGTGAGGTGTCAACCAACCCCGCCCCTTTCTTTCGATGCATCCCCCAGGAGCATCGGATGTGGGGAAGGAATGAGAAGGTCTGTTCCCCTAAGAAGGATGGTGATCTTTAGTTCCCAACTTGGGTCTCTCTGTTACTCAGATTCTATCGAACTTGTAAGTCCGTAGAATCCCTGCTAATACCAAAAGGAACAGTTCCCACTAGAGGGGACTGAAGCTATGATAAACAGTGGTTAAAGTCACTGAATGTCTAATCAGTGGAGGGAGAAAAGCAGCAGGACATGTCACTTTTCTCAGAGGGTTATTGCCGCCCAAGTATCAGACCATGGGCTCTTCTTATTATCCCCTTATTCTGTGGCATCCTCCCCCAGTAAGATGGGTGTGAGAGATGGCCATTCTAGCAAGAGCAATCCCTACTTCCACTTGACTTAGAGTTGGAGGCGATGTTGACTTTCCCCCCAAGAGCACATTTCGGCATGCTAAACTGTAACTCGTATCGTGACTCGAGGAAAGGAGAAGATCAAGGATCATTTGACTCTCAAGCAAAACATCAACTTTCCTCTGAGTGCCCAAGGGCACAGGGAGGTTGCAAAATAAGTAAACATTCAAGTTGATCGCTGTTGAGACATGCGATAATTTTCAGGCAACTGTGTCAGTAAAAATAATGTGAACACTCCCCTCCAATTACCTCTGCTGCAACGAGGGTTGGTCACGTCTGTCCGCTTTGGATCAGTAAACACTGGCAAAACCAGTAATCTTTAGCAGGTAATGGCATTACAGCAAATCTCCTTTGTAGATCGTTGTCAAGCAATTGACCGATCACAACAATCAGTTACAAGCAACTACCGAATTACAAGATTAAGACGCATCTTCAATCACATTTGTCAGACAGGTGGTTGTGTGCATAAGATCTGCTATGGACCATTCTAGAAGGTAAATTTCTTCCAGTTTAGGGCAGTAGTCCACTGTGATTGGTACTCTGGGGCAGAACGAAGATCCCGGTGTGGCACGAATGGTTCGTTGTGGCCGAAACTCCATTGGAGAACATCAATATATGGTAGCAAACGAGGCCGCCTCCTCCCTGATGACAGGCATCCCCTAGAAAAGGCAAATTCATTTCATATCTTTCGGATCCCAATTGGCAACACTGGCATAAGCTCTGAATATTCTTTCTCAAGGGAACAGATTTGCTTAAGCCAAATTTCAAAGTTTAAGTACTTTCAATACTTACACGTATGATCCACAGATGTCAGGGAGAACCTGAGTGGGATGAAAAGGGGTGCCCACTTGAGGGTAGACTACTAAATCTGGTTACATAATAGTAGGAAGGTTATGAATAACCCAACTTCTACTCCAAGGGATACAACCATCAAATGAAAAAATAATGTATTACAACAAAGTTCCAATTGTTCTGTGTGTTTGTATGTAGCTCTTGGTACTACTCACTGGCATGCATCCGCCCGCAAGAGTAGTGCATGCAACTGACAAAATAGCAGCCTTCATCAGGAGTAGTAGCTCGCTTACCCATATACGTAAGTATCAAAATGCAACTTCCCTGACTAAGGATAGGCGTTTGTGCATAAGTCTGAGCTCATAAACAAGTTTCCATGCGTGAGCACCTCCATAGTAGTTCATGATGTCACTTGCAAGAATAATGTATGAGCAACGAAGCGCAACATCATTGCTCAGAAGAAAAAGATCGTTGACTAGCTGTGGCATTGTGAACATGGAGATGTTCGTGAGCATATGTGTACCTACGACGAGCACTTGTAGCTAGTGAAGCGATCAGACCTCTATTTGTAATAGACACCTTCCCGGCCAATGGATGGGGTAGCAAGTACATATTTGCTATCGTTCATAAACGTAACCATGAGCTGATTCCTCCCATCGCGAATAGAATATACAGTAGGCTTAAAAGAATAACCTCAATGGGTTATGTCTCATTAGACCGTTGTGCCTTGAAGGCATGACAGCGAGAGGCGGAGATTGCAAAGGATCAGAGACTCATACCATGTGAGTGCTCCTAGGAGCTCTCCAACCCATAAGGAGGAGTGGTCCGAGATGACGAGATAATAACCCCGAAAGATTATATTTGCCAAGACGCGTGGTCTTCCAAACAACAGTAGGACGTGGCAAGCAGTCAGAAAGCATGCTTAACTGTGGCGTTAACCCTCCAAGATTATATCTAATGAGACTCATTGTGCATCGAGGATACAATGGCGGTATGCAGAGTCAGCAAGCGGTAGGCCGGCATCCACATTTTGTGCACTACCCCTGAGGGTTTCATCTAAGGAGACTCGTATAATCCTAGGTTTCTATCTTCCTGGCGAGGTCTGGCAGTCATATGGGCGAGCGCACATATGCAACCAAAGTACAGTAGCTCATGTTATCCCTTTATTAAGGGGTGTTAACAAGCACCTGTAGTTGCGCAGACCTCGTCAAAGAGGGGAGTTTGCTCATGCAAATTTCCTTAGTGTCGGGTAGGCTCTCTCTTATGGAAATGAATAGTCTCACTTAAAAGGGTTATTTGCCTAAGCAGGTGAAGAATACAAACACTGGTCAAGCTGTCTGAGGAAGTTAGTATGTATAGTCTTGCAAAAGGATTTGGTGAAGCAAGGGCTAGCCATGTGAATGTTGCCGATTGCTCGTGAGGCTAGCATTGGTGATTGCTGGCGATGCGAGCACTGGTGAACATTGGCGAGGCGAATGCTGGTGAGTGCTTTAAACGTTGACAAGGCAAGTGTTAGCTAGGTGAACGTTAGCAAGGCAAACGTTAGCAAGGCGAATGTTGGCGAGGCGAACGTTAGCGAGGCGAACGTTAGCGAGGCGAACGTTGGCGAGAACGTTGGCGAGGAGAATGTTGGCGAGGAGAATGTTGGCGAGGAGAACATTGGCAAGCCGAGCGGCAATGGAGTGGACTATGTAGAGAGCTGTAGAATGTTAGCTAGCTAGGAGAGCAATAGCAAGGCAAATGTCAGCGAGGTGAATATTGATGAGGCAAATGTTGGCGGGGAGAGCGCTGGTAAACGTTGTCAAGGCAAGTGCTGGCAAATGATGATGAGGTGAGTGCTGACAAACGTTGGCATGGCAAGCACTGGCA
This sequence comes from Palaemon carinicauda, assembly GCF_036898095.1. Lineage (NCBI taxonomy): Eukaryota > Metazoa > Arthropoda > Malacostraca > Decapoda > Palaemonidae > Palaemon > Palaemon carinicauda. Next base: position 12,634,046 of record NC_090740.1, on the reverse strand, counting down.
AACATTGGCGAGGAAAATCCTGGTGAGTGCTGTAGAACGTTGGTGAGGCAAACAGTGATGAGTACTATAGAATGTTGGCGAGGCGAGTGCTAGTGAGGTGAACACACACTGACAAGTTTAAAGGTTTAAAGGCCGTTCATGAATGGCAGAGGCTAGGGACAGTGTCATTGCCCTAGCAAGCAGAACAATACCTAGAGACTGACCATATGATCAGGACCCAACCCCTCTCTCCGCACAAGTTAGGACCAGGGAGGGCCAGGCAATGGCTGCTGGTGATTCAGCAAGTAAGATGCACATGCTCCCCCAAACCCAGCTCACAAGGATGGTAAAGTAGTAGCCACTAAAGGAACTAACGAGTTAGAGCGGGAGTCAAACCCCAGCCTGGCGATCACCAGGCAGGAACATTTTCAATAGTCTGTAGAATGTTGGTTGGACTTGTATTCGTAGATCACAAGTATGCATTACCGAAGTAGTGTGTACTTGAGGTAACAACAAGCTTGACTCTGCCTTATACCCTCCAACTAAAGGCGATATTTGTTCACAAGGAAACAGCAGGTTCTTCCTCATGAGAGGTTGAGCCTTGGGGTGCAGCGGGCCTGGCCTCACAAAACTCCTTAAGCTTTGTTGTGCCTAACGGACACAATGTAGGCATTATTGATGTAGGCAATAACCCTGAAGGTTTATAGCTTACAAGACTCGTAGATGGGAGAAGCAACAACAAGCGCATGGCAAACATCATTTGCGGCAATGATCCAGGTGGGAAAATTTTTCATGTGACTTGTTGCACCCTGAGGGCCCAATGGTAGAGACAGCGACCACAAGAAATCAGCAGGCATCAGCACCTGTAACAATAACCCCAAAGGAAAAATGCTAACGAGACTTGTGGTGGCCTCGAGGCATGATGGGCAGGGACCTCAACCCTCAGCAGTACCCCTCTGTAGAGGAGTGTTGTACTCGTGGACGTGAAGGGCACTCATAAGCTGAAGGAGGTGCTCGGTGTAGCAAACTTGCATACCTTTAGCCTGCTTAGAATACTCAGACTGAAGGCGGGTATCATAAGCTACGAGATGTGAAACATGACCGAAGTCAGTTTCTGGGTTCTCCTCGAAAGGATAGCCTGACTGGTACTAGTCTGCTATTGAACGAGGAGTGAGGAGATGCAGAAAATGCTACAGCTAAGGGTATGAGAGTGCAATTGGACATTACCTCCAGATTTTTGGAGAAGACCAAGCTTCACCCCTGAGAATACAGGTCTGAACACCTGATACACCCTTAACTGTAACACCTTCTAAATGCAAAAAGGGCTACAGCTAAAGGCATGAGAACCTCTGAAGAGGCATAAAAACACTCTCACTGTTCCTCTAAGTGCATCTCCTTCGTAAACCATCTCTTAACAGGGAGCCCTGAAAGCCCCAAAGGAAAGAGAGAGTTGACGCAAGCGGCAACGAAAGTCAACCCCTGTGGAGAGCACCATTGCTTTGCTAAGGAAAGCAATGGTGTCTGCATGTACGGGTTGTCTGAGAGTCAGTTGATCATTGTTTTACCTGTTCGTTGGGGAACAAAAGACCAGTAACAACGTCAAGCCAAATTCCAGTTTATATAGGGTTATTGGCAGAGAGACGGAACAGCTAGCCTATTCCCTCCCGAACCAAAATAAAAAGAAGGTATTTCACCAGTGTTTGTAAAACTAGTTGTGCGTAGTTTTACCTCGCTAAAAAGTATTTTCCTGATTTTCAGCATTCACCAAAATAATATGCACCGTAAAGAGCAAAAGGATTTGTATTCATGTTGGAACAATGGGACTTTAATTAGCATGACCACACTGACATTACCTATCCTAGGATTCCAGGTTTTTTTTTTTACTTACAAATGGGTTTCAACTGCCTGGAATAGCCTTTCTGATCCCAAAACTTTCTCACACACAAACCTATAATAATACATTGACCCAGGTCACAAATTTAAATTGCTCCTCACCCAAGTTTAGGAGGTCGAAGACTGAGGTCTTTCTGTAGTTATGGCATCTATTAATTGGGGTCCAATTTCAACTGTTGGGTGAAGGTACTGTATAATGTAGTTGCTTCCAGGATAAAGTTGTGAAACACGTTGTGCCTCTTGTTCTGTTGAATTAAAATATCTATATAACTATACAGAAAGTCAAATATAAAGAAATATTTAGTATATAAATTCATGTTAAAAATCCTTTTACCTGGTGAATAAACATGTATAAGAGAAGTTATTACAGTGAACCCTCGCTACTTCGCGGTTCGACCATCGCGGATTCACCACTTCGCGGGTTTTTTCCATAACCCATATATATATATACATATCGCGGATTTTCCGGAAAATTCGAAAATACCGCGAAATCTGAAGACAACCAAATACGATATTTTGTTACCTGTAATTCCATTAATACTGTAATTAGTAATATCTGCTCTTACTGATTGTTCATTGCATTACATATGATATATAATTGATTCAGCACAGAAAGAAATAAAACACAAAAAGAGAATGTGATCATACGATAATACAGTACTGTATACAGTACGTAGTAAAATTAAATCGAACATGAAACGCTAATCAGATGCAGTCATACCATATTAGAATGGTGTAAGGCTGCTGATGGCTACTACAAATGTAATGGATGTGCATCTTTTCCATGATTCTTTTGTATGTACAGTATACGTACGTAGTACTGCATCCAATAATATTCTTTGTTGCAAAAATCACATTTCGAAAAAGCGTACGAGAGAGAGAGAGAGAGAGAGAGAGAGAGAGAGAGAGAGAGAGAGAGACACACACACATCCTACAAAAGAATAAAATACTGTAGCATACGTAAAGCTATTATTATTATTGTTATTATTATTATTATTGTTGTTGTTGTTAATAAAATTATTATTGTTGTTATTATTATCATTATTATTATTATTATTACTGTATTATTATCAGACGATAATTCAGTACTGTATACAGCACGTAGTAAAATTAAATCGAACATGAAACGCAAATCAGATGCAGTCATACAATATTAGAATGGTGTAAGGCTGCTGATGGCTACTACTGTACATACAGTACTACAAATGTAATGGATGTGCTTCTTTTCCATGAATCTTTTGTATGTATACGTACGTAGTACAGTACTGCATCCAATAATATTCTTTGTTGCAAAAATCACATTTCGAATAAGCGTACGAGAGAGAGAGAGAGAGAGAGAGAGAGAGAGAGAGAGAGAGAGAGACATACACACACACATCCTACAAAAGAATAAAATACTGTAGCATACGTAAAGCTATTAAATATTGTTATTATTATTGTTGTTGTTGTTAATAAAATTATGATTGTTATTATTATTATCATTATTATTATTATCATTACAGTACTGTACTGTATTATTATCATTATTTATTATTATTATTATTAATACGTACGTACGGTATGCGCGGGGTATCTTGTATGAGTTGGTAACCTACGCATCATATACTGTAAGACGGGTTGTGATTGGTTCAAGCGCTGATAGATGACGAATCAGAACTCAAGTTTTGTTATCTAGCCTGTGATTGGTGTTTTGCCATCATCTCCAGCTTCCAGCATCTAGGTTCTCGCGGGCCCGGGTCGTCCACTCTCTGTTCCCGCGTATCGCTGAGTAGACGTTCTTAAGTTTGTGAATCTGTGCTGTGTGCGACCTTTTTAAGTTCAACTTTTTGTCAAATCCTACTGTACAATGGCTCCCAAGCGTTCTGCTTCTACTAAGGCTGGTAGTGAGCCTAAACGCCACCGAAGGATGATGACGATAGCTGAGAAGGTTACGCTTCTCGATGTTAAAAGATGGTAGAAGTTACGCGTCCACTGCGCGCCATTTTGGCATCAACGAATCTACTGTTCGCTATATCAAGAAGGAAGAGGCGAACATTAGAAAGACGGCTGCAATCACCTTTAGCAGATCAGCGAAGCGAGTCGTTACAACGCGTTATAAAACGATCGTACGCATGGAAGGTGCTTTAGCTGTGTGGATTGCCGACTGCCGGAAGAAGAACATAGCCTTGGATACGAACACCATCCGAACAAAGGCTTTGAGCTTGTATGAAAATTTTGCTGCAAAGGAACCTCAAGACGACGACGGCAACCATGCTGAAGAAGATGATGATACAGATGATCCTCAACCAGGGACATCCACTGATTCCCAGCCTCAGAAACGTTTTTCCGCCAGCAAAGGATGGTTCGCGAAGTTTCAGAAGTTGCATGGCGAGGCTGCTTCGGCTGACACTGCCGCTGCTGAAACTTACGCGAACCAGACATTCAAGAATATTATCGCCGAAGGTGGATACAAGCCGGAACAAGTCTTTAATATGGATGAGACCGGCTTGTTTTGGAAGAGAATGCCGTCGCAAACTTTCCTGTTCAAAGAGGAAGCCAAAGCCTCTGGCTTTAAAGCATTCAAGGATCGCGTTACCCTCGTGATGTGTGGCAATGCTGGTGGATTTTTGCTAAAGCCGGGGCTTATTTATAAGTCGAAAAATCCTCGCGCTTTGAAAAATAAAAATAAGAATCTCCTTCCCGTGTACTGGATGCATAATCAAAAAGCATGGATTACGAAGATGCTGACCTCCAACTGGTTCCATCAGTGTTTTATCCCGCAAGTCAGCAAATATCTCTTAGAGAAGGGCTTGCCATTCAAGATCCTTCTCCTTATGGATAACGCTGGTGGACACGCAACTGACCTGTCGCATGAGGGCATTCAGGTTGAGTTCCTGCCACCCAACACCACGTCATTAATTCAACCGATGGACCAGGTGGTTATCAGGGCGTTCAAGGCCTTCTACACGAAGAACACCTTGGCGGACCTCGTTACGTGTGTGGATGCTGCCCAAGATGATGAGGATGAAGATTTTAACTTGAAGGCGTACTGGCGGCAGTACACCATAGCCACGTGCCTGCAGAATATTCAGAAGGCACTTCAAGAGATGAAACCTGCAGATGTGAATGCGAGCTGGAAGAAGTTGTGGCCCCAGATTGTTTACGACGACGAGGGATTTACACCTGCTGAAATCCAACACTCTGTAATACGCAAATCTGTGCAGTTGGCTGCCATAATTGGAGGTGACGGGTTTGGCGACATGACGACTGAAGACGTCGACGAGTTGTTGGACTGCCCTTCCCAGCCCCTAACTGACGCAGACCTCGAAGACCTGACGAAATCGGCAAGCGAAGAAGAGAGTGAAACCCAGGAAGAGACCCAGGAAAATGTCGAAGAAACGGGCTTAACATTAGAACGGCTTGCCAAGGCCTGCAACCATGCGAAGGAGTTGAAAGAAATGTTGCAAGAGTGGGACGAGGATATGGTTCGCTCGATGCAATTCTGCAACAAGGTTGATGACATAATGACTCCCTACAAGATGCTCTTAGATCGAAAAAAGAAGCAGCGGCAACAACTTCCGATCACAATGTTCTTCCAGCCTCGCAAAAAAGAGCCAGTTCCTCCTGCTAGTACGCCTTCGGAAGAAATTGAAGAAGTTTCCCAGGAAGAAGTTGAAGAGGTGTCCCAGGAAAAGACACCTCCGTCTGAAGAGACGTAAAATACTACCTGGCTGCACAGTAGAACACATCATCAGCTTCATCATCATTTCTACTGTGCAGCAAATTCATCGCCATCATCATTCAAGTTTTTCTTCAACTTCTTTCGTGGTGAGTACAGTAACAATCTTTATTTTCTACTTTAATATTCTCACATTCTAAAACTGTATTTGTGCCTGTTTTATAGTTTAGTACTGTACGTACTGTATGCATTAAGTTAAAGGGAAGGTTTTAAAAGTCTACATGTTGTAACCTATCATATTTTTTTTGTTTAAAATTTACATTTACGTACGTAAAACAATCTCTCTCTCTCTCTCTCTCTCTCTCTCTCTCTCTCTCTCTCTCTCGTAAATTGATTTTTTATGTTTAAAATTTACATTTACTGTACGTACGTAAAACAATCTCTCTCTCTCTCTCTCTCTCTCTCTCTCTCTCTCTCTCTCTCTCTCTCGTAAATTGTTTTCCTGCTTTGCTACGTACAATATGTACTGTACAGTACTGTATGATTTTATATAGATACGGTAAATTATATTTGTAAGGTAACATATTTTTTAAATGCTTTTACTGTAAATACTGTACTGTATCATTATTTATCACTTTCATCATGCGCGTTAAATGCCTTCTTTGTTCTGAGCGTGGTTGTTTACTGAGCGTACAGTACTTTATGACGCCGTCGTTTCAGGCGGCGTCATAAAGAAAAAGATTTCATTTGGAAGTCCTAAGAAAAATACGTAAACTAAAACATTGGTAATAAAAAAATCAACATACTGTATAATCAATATAATCGATGCAAAAACTAACCTATACATATATGTGTACACTAAATGAGTTTGTTTCTTCATTATGATCAGAGATGAACGTAAACAAAACATTGGTTGGCATTTTTTATCGTGCTTTTTAGGTGTTTAGGAAACGTATGATATAAAATCGCCTTTAATATTTGTGCCTGTTTTAGTTTAGGGTGCTGTAGTACATGCATTAAGTGTTCTGTACATTAAAGGGTGGTTTGTTAACAGTACTACGTACAAGGGAAGGTTTTAAAAGTCCGAATATACATGTTAAATAAATAGGTAAATATGATGTCACTACTTCGCGGAATTAAAAGTCCGAATATACATGTTAAATAAATAGGTAAATATGATGTCACTACTTCGCGGATTTTCACCTATCGCGCCCGCGTCTGGAACCTATCTACCGCGATAAACGAGGGTTCACTGTAACACTAAAACTACAGGGAAAAATAGAAAATTTAATATCAACAAGATATCAGCTTCAAAATAGCACAAGCATCAGATTTGCAAGCTCACTGATAGTAGAAGAAATATCTACAGATTTTGCAAATTTCTATTAATCCTAATTATACAAACCTATGCCCTTTAATAAGAGAATGATTCAATGCCAACTAGATTTCGACAGTTGCAACTTATATTAAGGTGTCGGTAGTACAAGGTAAATACTGGCCGGGTGTGGGGAAGCCCACCCCGCCTCTCCTGCCGGTACACTGAACAGTCACATTCATTGCATCTGAGACTTCCAGGGAGGTGAACGGGGGGACAACCCTACATGAATATAAAGCTTCTCCCTTTAATAACAGACTCATCCTTAGGTGGAAGTAAGTCCCTATTACCAAATTGGTTGGCTAAAATCCAGGGATAGCTATGATCAGACCTGATAAGTTGCAGAAAATAGCATCCTAGGCACCTTGCGAACCAGGGTCGCTGTTAGGTTCATAGTCTAGACAACCAAGAATGTTACAAAAGAAAAATCTCTCTCTCTTAGACTAGCGAGTCTGTCAAGTAAGACATAAAAATTGCGTTATTGCCTATAAATATCCATCCTCCCCCTCATAAGGAAGATGGTGGAATGAACACAAACATTAATAGAAAAACCAGTAGCTATAGGTAAGGCTTACGTGTATCTACGTTCATTCTGCTACTTATGATTCCAATAGCTATACCTCAAGGTATGGGAAGAAGAGGGGGAAAAGGGCAACACACACTCACTTTCATCCTAGACTTACGTTTTAATCGCTATCTTAGACATGATACTTTTGGTCCTGTAAAGAAACTAGGGTCACTATGCCATTTGCTAAGTAGCAGTCATAGGTAATGATGACTGCTAAGAAGTTTCTTTGTCTGCACTAAAATGGGTTGCCGAAAGTAATCGACTTTTCTCCCATCCAACTCCATCTTCTTACAGCGAGACAGACAAAAGTCATGTAAAGAATATCTTTGACAAAATGTTCTATGCCATGTTAAGAATACCTTGTTTGAGTATTCTACCACCATCGTGCTCCGATGAAAACACTATGGTTTGTCAAGATGGGAGTTGTTAGAAGAGATTAAGAGTAAGCACCATTATGCTCTAATGCAGAAGAGGACATGTGTCATGAAAGGTGAGGTGTCAACCAACCCCGCCCCTTTCTTTCGATGCATCCCCCAGGAGCATCGGATGTGGGGAAGGAATGAGAAGGTCTGTTCCCCTAAGAAGGATGGTGATCTTTAGTTCCCAACTTGGGTCTCTCTGTTACTCAGATTCTATCGAACTTGTAAGTCCGTAGAATCCCTGCTAATACCAAAAGGAACAGTTCCCACTAGAGGGGACTGAAGCTATGATAAACAGTGGTTAAAGTCACTGAATGTCTAATCAGTGGAGGGAGAAAAGCAGCAGGACATGTCACTTTCCTCAGAGGGTTATTGCCGCCCAAGTATCAGACCATGGGCTCTTCTTATTATCCCCTTATTCTGTGGCATCCTCCCCCAGTAAGATGGGTGTGAGAGATGGCCATTCTAGCAAGAGCAATCCCTACTTCCACTTGACTTAGAGTTGGAGGCGATGTTGACTTTCCCCCCAGGAGCACATTTCGGCATGCTAAACTGTAACTCGTATCGTGACTCGAGGAAAGGAGAAGATCAAGGATCATTTGACTCTCAAGCAAAACATCAACTTTCCTCTGAGTGCCCAAGGGCACAGGGAGGTTGCAAAATAAGTAAACATTCAAGTTGATCGCTGTTGAGACATGCGATAATTTTCAGGCAACTGTGTCAGTAAAAATAATGTGAACACTCCCCTCCAATTACCTCTGCTGCAACGAGGGTTGGTCACGTCTGTCCGCTTTGGATCAGTAAACACTGGCAAAACCAGTAATCTTTAGCAGGTAATGGCATTACAGCAAATCTCCTTTGTAGATCGTTGTCAAGCAATTGACCGATCACAACAATCAGTTACAAGCAACTACCGAATTACAAGATTAAGACGCATCTTCAATCACATTTGTCAGACAGGTGGTTGTGTGCATAAGATCTGCTATGGACCATTCTAGAAGGTAAATTTCTTCCAGTTTAGGGCAGTAGTCCACTGTGATTGGTACTCTGGGGCAGAACGAAGATCCCGGTGTGGCACGAATGGTTCGTTGTGGCCGAAACTCCATTGGAGAACATCAATATATGGTAGCAAACGAGGCCGCCTCCTCCCTGATGACAGGCATCCCCTAGAAAAGGCAAATTCATTTCATATCTTTCGGATCCCAATTGGCAACACTGGCATAAGCTCTGAATATTCTTTCTCAAGGGAACAGATTTGCTTAAGCCAAATTTCAAAGTTTAAGTACTTTCAATACTTACACGTATGATCCACAGATGTCAGGGAGAACCTGAGTGGGATGAAAAGGGGTGCCCACTTGAGGGTA
>NC_090740.1:12601118-12613618 GCF_036898095.1 Palaemon carinicauda | reverse complement strand
TAAACGCATGAGAGAAATATTCGTGAAGAAAAATATAACATAGAAAATCTTTGGTGGATGGTGTGAGAGTTTTCCATTTTCTTTCTATTTACTTTTCTCTATTAGTTTTAGTAAACAAGCTTCAATGTATGAAATGTTAACATTAACCTAATGAAAAAACGTGTTTATTAGGCGTAAAGGTTCAAAGGTCACTCTTCTATGGCAGAGATTAGGGGCAGGGACTTTGCACTGTTAAAAATTTGGCAAAAATCGTGGAATAAATGTTGACAGGCATTTGCAGTTTTAAGAACGGATATATTGACGTAAAGGGGTGATATCACGGTCACCAACCCGTAAAAGATAATAATATAGTAGGGTGAAATTTCGGTCACATGTATTTTATTGAAATACGGCTGAGAAGAGTATATTTCTACGGAGAAATTCCCATTGAAATTACGGTTTTTTTTTTTTTTAACAGTGTGCCTAGCAAGTAGGACAATGCCCTATCTGACCATATATGCATATGATCAGCACCCAAACCCCCTCTCCACCCAATGTAGAACCAGGGATGGCCAGGCAATGGTTGCTGGTGTAAATATTCGTCCCCTTAATCTGCAACCAGAAGCTAGAATAAAGTAGGTTTGTATTTTTCTGACAGATCGCTCGAGTCCCCTTAATACTTCCTGGTTTTAGAAAAGATAAGAGAGAAGAAGGAAAAGAAGATTGGGTGAAGCTCTCGGAAGTGATGGAGTTTACCTTTCAAGGACCAACTATCTCGAGATATAACTTCGATTCATTCAACCGTTTTCCTCTCACTGAAATATCATTGCAATTTGTTCGCACTTGGAATCTCATAGTCAATAGAGTTCCTTTGTTTTTCCTTTTGGAATTGATATATTTGTTTCCATATCTCTTTGTATAAACATATTTTATTACACTTCACCTTTATCATTATTGATTTATTATTTCTGATGAATTACTGTTTCAATTTCCGGAAATTACGTTTCCTATAAATATTTTCTATCATCATCTATTACTAAACTCTTCGAATTCAGATTTTGTAACGTTTCCTACATTGCTTTTAAAACCTTCTACACATTTCCCTCTCGTATTTATCATTAAATCCTTAGTATCTTTTTATATTCAACCATTAGCGTTCTCTCTATTTTTGTAATTTATATCATATTCTAGTAATTTCTAGAATAGTTGAAAAATACTCTACAAATAAATTAAAGGTCTGTAATCGTCATAATTATCGGCAACATGCTTATTGATATCACACTAAGAATACTCATATAATAATAAAGAGCAAGAGTCTGGTTTTATATATATATATATATATATATATAGATAGATAGATAGATATATATATATATATATATTATAAATAAATACATATATATATATATATATATATATGTATATATATATATATATATATATATTTCCTGGGATGCTCAGAGGAGCGAGAGAGTAGTCATACCCCGATGAGAGAGGGTACTCCGAGAGGTACACTAGGAAACCAAACTCTCCCACAAATTGCCAAACCAGCGCGTTGCAGTTAGGAAACGATGAGCGTGTAGGAGGGGTTGAATCTGCGTGCGTGTGCGTGTGCGTGTGTGTGCATACCAATCTAAATATTTAGCTGTCATTCTGCCGGGTCACGTACACTAGTATTTAAATAATAAACAAGGCATAAATTTGGATTAATGGTTTAGTACTGAAGATCACATATGCTTGGATGTGAAATCAGTGAAAATCATACGTATTTAGAAGAGAATAATAAGGATAATCCTTATCTACTGGAACATGAGAAGGAAAACGAATGTTTTTATTTCCTATTTACTCGATACTATTTATCCAGTCTCTAAGGACACCTCTAAGGTAGAGGGAGGGCTCTTTGCAAGGGGAAGCTCACTAGACCATTTGTTTACAGAAGCCAATATAGAGAAGTCCTTGTAAAGGTTTTTCGATATTTGTTGGCACATTGCTGAGACGGTTCACTATGTGAAACTCTAAAATATTATATTTTATTTCATCTGTTTATTTTTTTCTATATATATGTTCAGTAATTATTATTATTATTATTATTATTATTATTATTATTATTATTATTATTATTGTTGTTGTTGTTGTTATTATTATTATTATTATTATTATTATTATTATTATTATTATTATTATTATTATTATTATTATTATTATTATCATTATTGTTATTATTGTCATTATTATTATTATTACAATTGAAGTCAGACTCTCTTATTTACAAGTTTCATTAAACATGTTGACCACATCGGGGAGTTAAATTTACATTTTATCGTAATTTTATTGTATTATTCTCTTCTCTCTTGGGAGATTGTCGAGTACAGCTGCTTAAAGCATTTTATCCAGGAACGATATAACCACATTCAATTATGTTGTTTTTATACAATTGTAAATAATTTTATGTAAACAAATGAACTTGAAATATGAAATAAGTTCATCTGGACGAGATTATGTCTTTTACAGATATTTAAGTCATTTCCAGGCATTATATTTCATCAAATACTAAACTGATCGTATCGTGAACGAGTAACTCATCTTAGCATATCATTTTGGTCTTGAAAGGAAACCAATATGTCGTATACGAGATGCCATTCCTAGGAAAAGAGATATGGAAGTGTATACCATCAGTACTGAATACCCAGCTTCTCTTAAGAGCTGTCGTGAATGTTGAGTCATGGCTGACATAACATTAATGTTGCCTCCATCACTTGGATGATTCTATTCTTTAAAGGTGACTCATGAATGGAAGTGGCTAGGGACAGTGCATTTGATATTACATTACTGGAAAACCACAGGGAATGCTGGAGGAGTTCCAGGCATGAATTATCTCATGTCATCTGAGACTTCTAATTACATTCCAAGGAAGATGGTGCATCTTGAAGTTTTTTCATCTCTCTCTCTCTCTCTCTCTCTCTCTCTCTCTCTCTCTCTCTCTGATATATATATATATGTGTGTGTATATATATATATATATATATATACAAATATATATATATATATATGTGTGTGTGTGCGTATATATGTTTATATATATATATATATATATATACATAAACATATATACGCACACACACATAAATATGTATATATATATATATATATATATAAATATCTATATATATATATATATATATATATTGAAAACAAATAACTCTCATCAAGTTGAGATACACAAACCATTTCAGTTTTCCTTTTCTGCATATATATATATACTTACTATATATACATATATATATATATATATATATATGTGTGTGTGTGTGTATGTATATATATACTGTATATATCTTAGACTAAAATACTTTTGGAGACGAACTGCTCAAATGATTAATATATACAAGTGGACAAGAACATCATAGTTTCGTTTAAGAAATTCTCTCATTACCTAATGTGAGTTTTATTTCCTCAAATAATTTTTTTTTTTTTTTTAATATTGCTCATTATTAGATCTTATGACATAAAGTTACGACCCCCACCACAAGTAACTCCGAACTTCCGTCACAAAAACATTGCTGTTTCGTCTGTTAAAGAATTGAACTGTCATCTGACGAGGACTAAAGGGTCTGTCTTTTGGAGAAAGAAGGATAAATATTTCCTGCATTAAACCTTGAGTAATTTATTCATGAGTCGAGATGGAAATACTGGGCCTCAAATACATCTTAAGTTTTGGGAACGAGAAATGCTATTATGCATTTTTATGAAGCTTTTCCTTTGAAGCTCTGCAACTGCTGCTTCATGAAGCTGCATGAGAAAAAGGACATTTGAAACGCGGCAGGGAGGATCGAGGAGATGCTTGGCAGGAGACGTGCTGCCTAGGAGGTAGGATCAAGGTCTATAGATATCTATAGACCTTGGGTAGGATGACCCTGGGGAAAAGTGAGAGGGGGGGGAATCTTTAGCGAGAATAAGACAGCGTTGAAGGAAGACACTGACAGGAGTATATGATGAGTTTGATATGCACACATGCACACACAAACTCAAGAGTGTATATATATATATATATATATACATATATATATATATATATATATCTTGTATATATATATATATATATATATATTCATACATACATATATATATATATATATATATTTATTTATGTGTGTGTAGGTGTGTATATATGTGTATGTATATACAGAATGTGTGCATAAGTGAATTTACACATACATAGGCGTTTATCTTATATGTATACGTCAATCATATACGCCCCTCTCAACAACAAGCCCCCCTCCCCCCTCCCAGAGTTCTGTTAACTCGAAAATAAACTCAACGGGGAATCCCCGTTCCGAAGCCTTTTGTACTCTCGCAGAGACGATACACAAACATTGTTTTCTATTGTACACTTTTGTTTTCAAGGGCGACTCCTTTGTAATCAAATACTCAACCTTTTTTTTCATTAGAAAGGTTAGAAGTGAAATGAGTATTTTTCGAAATAGTTAACCACAACGACAAACACGGATGTGTACGTCATTGAAAGTAATCTCTACAGGACATTACTTACGTCTGGATTTTTTTTTTTTTTTTTTTTTTTTTTGAGGTAATGATAACTCTTAATATTATTACATGTCATGAATATTCTTCAAAAAAAATCTGAAGAGTGAAATAAAAAGAAAATAAGGAGGTAGAAAAATTTTAGTAAAATTAATTGGACACTTTTAATCAACGAAATCATAGCTACTAACAAATATATGCCCAACAAGAAAATGCAAACATTAGAGTACCATTAAATGCTCCTGTATGTTTCCAGAGCATTTAAACATATCCATAACATACATGCTCATTTGAACAAAACCAGGACATGGAATGGACAACACCTAGTGCTGGATATGAGATATAATCACAGTTAAAAAATAAAATGCTCATGCAAAGTAGTATGCCAAACATTTAGTAAGATAGAAACTAAATCGATCAGAGACCATAAATGGGTTAGAAATACGTATTAATGGCGAATGTTTATGTTGAGAAAAGCTTTATCATAAATGTTTTGATTTCTTGTTTTATTTTCTTAGGAGCAGCAAGAAAGAAAACTTGAAACTAACGGTCGTACGAAGTTGTTGCCTACTGTTGTCTGTTGTCTTACTCATGAACAGTTTATTATAGGATAGGGAATGAGGTACAAGGATAGCGAGTCCAAAAATTCGGTAAACCTTCATTGGTTGAATATATGCTGATACTGTAAACTACTAAATTTGTTGACGCAGCACCAAATTGAACAACAGTAATATTGTACCATTGCTAGGAGAACATTTAGGTAAAAAAGGCATAAATATAACCTTAAACATCACATTTCTTTAGTTATAAGTAAGACCCTAATGATTAAGCAAGCCTAGAAAAGCCATAGATTTAATTTCAACAATGACTTGAAATGTAAAAGTTGCTCTACAATCTGGACAATCAGCATTTTATTAACTTTTTCAATAGTTGCAGACATTCAGTATAGGCCTACCTGAACCGAAGGCTTACATTCTAGTCGACAGTCTGTGAATTTCCATTTGGATGATAAGTAAAGATAAAACGATTTTTCTTAAAGTGAATTATATCAGGAGAAATGTAAAAATTAATTCACTGATTGAAAAATTGTCTCTTATTCTCTGTTATCCCCTTATTACTTATTGAAATATTCTCATCAGTTGATAAAAAAGGGGATTTAATTTATACACTAATCGAAAATAGATGATTTCAATTTGATTCTACATAAATAACGTTGATTTTTCAGTCTTATGAATAGTTTTCCTGAAGAAAAATACGTATGTTATTGAAAACTATTTTCAAAAACAGTGAGATGCAAAACACATGAAAAAGTAAAAGGGTTTCTGAGACAGGTGTCAATAATTGTTTGCAAAGGAAAATAGAAAAACATAAAGTTATGAAAGTTATCTGTAAATTTAATATACTTTATATTTCATTCGTAGGGAGTAAGGAAATGATTACCCCTTAGCTGGTGGAATAGAAATTATATCTGAAGTAAAAAAAAAAAAAAATAAAAAAATAAAAAATAAAAATATTTGCGATACATTTTTTTTTTTGCACTAAAAGGTTCAGTCGTATATATAAAAGAAATTATGTTATTCATCAGATCAAAAAGCTAGAAAAAATACTCATGTGTGATGTTAGATATATAAACCTTTAAACTACTTTTGCATAACACTGATCTAATACTACTTTTAAAAACTTTTTGCCAATGAATAAACTTTATAGACAAAAATTTTCAGTTTTTGCTTGATAAGACCCAGGTCACCGAGAGTAATTTATTCATGAGATGGAGAAGGAATTTTGATTAAGGAAAATAAATTTGCATCAAAATTTATTTTTGCCTAGATCACGAATGGTGGATTCCTGCTGCCAAATTCTGTCAGAGACGAAGACATCGCTGCCTTATAGGTGGGAGAGGGAAGGATAGAATCTCATGCAAAGGACAAATGAATAGAAGGAGCAGAAAAAAATTGAATCCTTTTTTTTTTCGAACAAGCTATTTGCATTCAAGATAAGAATTCATCTTGACGTTGGTAGCTTCATAACAAATTGATAACTTATGTTTTGTTAAGTAAAAATTCAAGGCTCTAAACACACACAAACAAGATGAAATTAGATAAAAAATAAACAACAGAAAATGATAGGCGAGATTAGCTGTGGAAAAAAAAAATATATGTTGATCAGCAAACATGCAGTATAGTATTATTTTGGAAATTCTGAAAATGAAGATTAACACAAATCTATTTTGTTTTAATTATATGCAATTATTATGAAAGGAAGGAAAAGAATATGAAATTAAAATGAGAAAAGACAAATATACAATCTGGATAATTAGTGAATGTAAAAAGGGTAAAAATGTAAATCCCAAACTGAATTTTCTTTTTCTAAATTTGTACCTGTGCTCACGTTTGCTTGGTCAGTGGAGATTCCAGGCATCATTCCAGCCGGTGTTTTTTCTAGATTCTTGCCGATGTTTTAAGAGAGAGAGAGAGAGAGAGAGAGAGAGAGAGAGAGAGAGAGAGAGAGAGGTCTTTTTTCGGGTAAATGTATTTTGTTGTTGAAAAAAAGGACATAAAATGCATAATAAGGCGAAGTTACTGAATTTGAAATAAAAGGAAGTTTTTATTTATAAGATAAAGAGCATAAAAGGTTTATATCCATTTGTAAAGTATTGAATTGATATCAGAAACTTGGTAAATGTGTTTCCACTATAGAGTTTATAAGAAAACTGGATTTTCCTGTCTGCGTTTATAGAAAGAGTTATTTTTCGGCCATTCCATTTTATAAGATGTACTACAACTTGGTCCTTTTTGGGGGGTCAATATATATTAATACCTATATATTATACATTTAACGTAGAATAATCATTATACTTTGTATACACTACAACTAGATATTAATATATATGCTGACTTTCCTACTGGCGCTACTTCAATGGTCACAATTCCTCGCCATTCATTTCTATTCTGAGCACAATTTTTTTTTGCATCTGTCACATCTATCCTTTTGTCACCTAGGGCTTGTCTCGTACCATCCATTCACCCAAGCCTTGGCCTTCCTCTTGCCCTTCTCCCATCAGCTCTTGCGTTCATTAGCTTCTTTGGCAGGGAACATTTCCCGTCATCTATACGTGGCCAAACCACCTCAACACATTAGCCAATATCATAAAAATTCCTTAAGCGTTTAAAACTAAAACTAATTGACTTTTTGTGGATGAAATAAAAAGTCTTTGAGGCATCAAAGATTCATGTAACCCCTTGTAACTCATACGCACTCTGGCTGCTAATTCATTTTTCATAGGGTTGTATGGCCTATTTATAAAGTCCTTGCCTGATGATCGCCAGACTGGGGTTCGAGTCCCACTCAAACTCATTTGTTCCTTTAGTGGCTGCAACCTCAACATCCTTGTGAGCTAAGAATTTTGGAGGAGCCTATAGTCCTACCTGCTGAGTCATCAGCCGCCGTTGTCTGGCCCTCCCTGGTCCTAGCTTAGGTGGAGAGTGGGGCTTGGCTGTTGATCATATGTATACAGTATATGGTATATATGCTAATTAGGGCATTGTCACTATCCCTTGTCTTTGCCATTGATGACTGCCTTTAAGCCTTTAAACCTTTAGCCTAAACCTGCTCTCACCCTCACTACTTCGTTCCTAACTCTATGCAATCGAGATACCCCAGCCATACTTCTCAGACACTTCATCTCGAACATATTCCATTTCTCTCTCTCGTCACTTTCATTCCCCGCATCTCCGATCCATACATCACAGTTGATGCAATCACTTTCTCATACAGAACTTTCTTTACATTCATCCCTAACTCTCGATTCTTAACCACTCCCTTCATTGTCCCCAATACTTTACATGCTTCATTCACTCTCTGACGTACATCTGCTTCCACTCTACCATTTTCAGCATCATCAGACCCCTAGTACTTAAACTGATCTACTTCCTCAAGTAACTCTCCATTCAACATGACATTCAATCTAGCAACACATTCCCTTCTCGTGCATTTCATAACCTTACTCTTACACACATTAACTCAACTCCCTTCTCTCACACACCCTTCCAAAGTATGTCACTAATTGACACTGTTTCTCCTCCGAGTCTGCAACCAATTCAGTATCATCCGCAAACAACAACTGATTTATATCCCAATCATGATCACACATCTATCAGTTTCAATCCTCGATGAAGCACAAGAGCATTTAGCTCTCTTACAGATCCATCAACAAACAAATTGAACAACCATGGTGACATCACACATCCCTATAATATACATAATTTCTTGAAATAGAAACAATAATTCATAAGAAATAATAAATCTATAGAGTAAAAAATCTAAGGTATTATAAGATATGTTTCTATAAAAAGATGTGGAAATAAATATATCAATTCCAATAGGAAAAACAAAGACATTCTATTGACTATGAGATTCCAAGTGCGAAAATATTGCAATGATATTTCAGTAAGAGGAAAACGGTTGAATGAATCGAAGTTATATCTCGAGATAGTTGGTCCTTGAAAGGTAAACTCCATCACTTCCGACTGCTTCACCCAATCTTCTTTTCCTTCTTCTCTCTTATCTTTCCTAAAACCAGGAAGTATTAAGGGGACTCGAAAGATCTGCAAAAAGAATAAAATTCTTGAAACAGAAATAGGAACGGGAAAATAGTAAGGACATATAAAGTATATACATATATGTATGTATATATATATATATATATATGTGTGTGTGTGTGTGTGTGTGTGCGTGTGTGTATACATATATATAGAAAGGTAGATATATGTAATTGTACACATATATATGCATATATATATATATATATATATATACATATATATATATGCGTGTGTGTATACATATATATATATATATAAATAGATTTATGTAACTGTACACACATACTGTATATGCATATATATACTGTATATACATATATATATATATATATATATGTGTGTGTGTGTGTGTGTGTGTGTGCGCGCGTGTGCATATATATATGTATATATATATACATATTTATATATATTAATAAATAAATATAAATATATATGTGTGTATACATGTACTGTATGTATGTATTGAAGAATCTTCATGATAAAAGTAAACGCAATGAAAATTGAAAAATTGTTTTGTCCTTAATTTTTTATTCTCCTGCTTTAAAAAATTTTTTTTAGCTTAGCTTCTCGAGAATTGTCCATTATTCTCAACTCTAAATAGGGCGTCTTTTTCTAAATAAATGTCTTATACTATTTCAACTGCATATTTCCTTTAAGAGAATTATTCTCATAGTTTGAGGTGAGGATATTACGTTGAAAAATAATCTTTTTTCGACTACTGTACTGTTTCATATGTTCTTATTCCTTATCATTTTCTTATGTTTTCTTAGATTCGTTACGCTCAGATACGCAAAGATACGCCAAGATACAGAAGATATCAGATTAGGAAATACTGCGAGAAACGTAAGATTTTGGATTATCATTTTATGAATATCACAAAAAAAAAAAAAAAACCTGATTTAAAGAAATATAATCAAAAGTGATGTGAAAGTACAGTATATAATTCCGGATTCTTATTCTACGAATTTTACCAAAATAATTCCATGAAAAGAAAAATATAAAGGAAAGAATTGTGTCTTGTGTGTGGTATTCTTCGGGAAAATACAACATTACACATGGAACTAAAAAGATTATTGGAACTCATTATTCTTTAACATTCGGCTCAGGCAGAACTTGTGTTGAATCGAATCCTCAACATCTTACTTGTATTAAAATATTTTCTTACCTCTTCGTGGTGTATATTGTATCGTATTTCATTTCCTACTCATATTATTTAAAACGATAAGGAGATGCTAATATCCAATTACTTATATGTTTCTTTAATGCTTGTCTATCTAAAACCACAGAGGAAAATTAAGTAAAGAAAATGAAAACTCTCACACCATCCGCAAAGCATTTTCTATATTATATTTTTCTTGCCGAAATTTCCGCTCATGCGTTTAATGGAGAAAGAATGAGGACATCAAAGTGAAGTTCAGGGAGAGAGAGAGAGAGAGAGAGAGAGAGAGAGAGAGCGTCCAAATGCAACAACGTCATTTTTTCTTTCTAGACCTTAACCTCAATGCAATTTATTGGTTGGTAACCTAACTCGTCGAGACATTATATAAATATATATATATGTATATATATATATATGTATATATATATATATATATATATACATATATATATATATATATATAAATATATATATATATATATATATATATATACATATACCGTTTTATATAAAATAATCTTAAGCATAAAATTAACAATTAAATTGATCTATTTCTAATCACTTTAACGTATGCTCGATCTCACTTCTTAGATTCCACTAGTTTCAAGGAACTCCACAAAGCATTCATAGAAACCTCTTTTGCTTGTGAATCTGAATAACATCAGAATCACAATTTTCTTTGACAGAAATAACTTTCGTAGGAAAGATGGCGATATTAATTATTAATGGTGAATATTCAGCTATTCCATTGAGATATGATATTCCTAAGTGATCTCTGCATCAATAAATTCTCTCTTTACACATAAAGATTCTGCAGGATATTTAAAGGTCATTTCATGAGGGGAAAATTCAATTTGAAGCTCTTTGCCATCAATTCCAATCGCCAAAATGCCTCGCTGGTATCCGAACCAGTTGTGAGATGAGAGAGAGAACTCCCTGCGAGATGCCTCACATTTACGCTACATTAGAACTTCTCTCGGGAAAGATGGGATGCTTCCCTCCTCAATAAATGTCCTTTTAAATAACTCGGTCAATTTCCTGCGCAAGATATGAGAGAGAGAGAGAGAGAGAGAGAGAGAGAGAGAGAGAGAGCCTTATTGCCTTATTGCCTTATTTCATGTTTGGGTTCCCCCAGGTCCCTCAGTGTGAGGCATCTCGTATATCCACCAGAGAGAGAGAGAGAGAGAGAGAGAGAGAGAGCAGAAGCGCAAAATTGCACACCAGAATACAAAGGTTTCTATAATTACTGCTTAGTTCATTTTTTCTTTATCTGCGAGACTGGGACTATTAGAGACTAAGAGAGATAGAGGTCATATTTGCTGAATTTAACACTCTGGGGAGACCCCAGGGGGCCCTAGGAATTTCCATCCCACCCCCTATCCTTAGTAAGATCAGGAGACCCCAGAAAGTTCCCACCCCCTTAGGGAGGACCATGGGCCTTAGTAAGACCGCCCCCCCCCCCTCCCTACCCCTATGAGGCCAAGGAGGACCCAGATAGTTCACACGCCCCTGGGGAGGACCAAGGGCATTAGAAAGTCGTCCCCACCCTTGGGGGGGATCAGGGTGTCCCAGAAAGTTCCCACCCCACTGGGGAGGACCAGGGGCCCTAGGAAGTTCCCCCCCCCCCCCCCCTTTGGAGGAACAGGGTGCCCCAGAACGTTCCCAACCCCCTGGGAAAAACCAGGACCCCTGGAAAGATCCCCCACACCCTTAAGAGGATCACAGTACCCCCAGAAAGTTTCCACCCCCACGGGAGGACCAGGGTGCCCCAGAACGTTCCCACCTCCCTGGGGAGGACCAGGGGCCCTAAAAAAAAAAGCCCCCCCCCCCCCCCCCCACAACTTCGTCACTTATGAAGTGAAATCTAAGTATCAGTCTTTATAACTCAAGTAGGAGTTTAGAGTCTTTTTAAGCTTGATAAGAGATAGTAAAGGTAATTTATTCGATATATATGCATATGTTTGTAGGCAATCATTACGTAGTCATTGCCATTATTTACTTATGAATCATACTGACTTCTGATGCTCTTCCTCGTAACTTTTTTTTCAACAGGTTATCAACTTTGTATTCGGGAAAAGTCTTTAAGCATTATAATATCACCAAATTATCAGAAAAAATAAAATTATCATTTAAGAGACTGTAATGAACTAATTAATATGTGGGTCTATACATACATTCTCCCCGTTTTAAACGGTTATATTTCAATTCCCCATGTAAATGTA
>NC_090740.1:12596118-12598618 GCF_036898095.1 Palaemon carinicauda | reverse complement strand
GATAGACGGACAGACAGATAGAAAGACAAACAGATTCCAACCAATCCATATAAATAAATATCCTTTCACCCTTTTCCATAGGACACAAACTCCTTCCCCTCTCGCCCAATCCCCATGAGAGCAGATCTTTTGAATTCCCCTCTGAAAAGAACCTGAGGGAAAAAAAAGACATCAAATCCTGTCCGGGACGTTTCCCCTCCCTCAGCCTCCCATAGACTTTGCAATGACATCAAAGTGGAACCGAAGGTAGAAATAATTCTGTTGTCAGCATCCTCTCTCTCTCTCTCTCTCTCTCTCTCTCTCTCTCTCTCTCTCTCTTGAATATTGATGTTCGTTTATCTTTGCTCACATATAATACCTTGAATTTAGTGTTACCTTCGACTTAGTTTATCATGAAGCCATTGGTTTACATCTCAAATAGTTGCGAGTGTGTAGGTCTTTTCTTTGTATCATTGGTGAATTTCTAAGTAATAGATTCCAAAGAGTAGTTGTAAATTTAGTATAAAGAACGTGATATCTGGAGTTCCTCCGGGTGGTGTTCTTGGCCAATTACTTTTCAAACTATATGCACTTGATATGTGGTTTGGCCTAGTAAACAAGCTTGTTGCGTATGCAGTTGCTGTGCAGATGATGCTACTCTCTTTACCTCAATTCCATCTCCTGAATGTAGATCTTGGGTTGCTGAATCCCTTAATATGGATCTAGCTAAAATTAGTGCATGTGTGTATGTATATATTTATTTGTTAATATATACTTATATAGATATATTATATATAGGTATATATATTTATTTATATTTATATATATGTATATATATATATATATATATATATATATATACGGAGATAGATGTATTTGTTTATCATCTGCTATCCAAAATCTATTACTTGTAAAACTAGTGTATATATGAATATTGTTATCAGCTAATAAAACCCGGATATTAATATATTGTTTGGATGATGAAAAGTATAACAAAACATTTTATGAGATCTGAAGAATTAACGAATGGTAAATTAACAGGTCATTTCCTAGAGAAATAGCATTTTTCATGAATATCAATATTATTTATAAATAATCAGGAAATATGAAAAAAAAAAAAAACAGACAGCGAAGACATATCCTGATTTTTCCAAATCAGATTAAGTCGTACAATCGAAGTCCAGCAAGGCAGATGATCGTCGTCAACGGCTGCCTTTGAAGATTAGGCCTTTGAGAATCCCTTCTTCCACTCAACTTAGATCTCAATCCTATATATCAAATCAACTGATGGCTGGCCATTAAGGGTGGACATAATGGCCGTCGTTTCAAAAGCTGTTTCATCTACGAAGATAAAGTAGACCAAAGACATGGTATTCCATAGAGGGTTACTATTGTGATTTCCCTTCATTTATCAAACAAATTGTATTCAATTTCTTGTATCTTCAATGCCTGAATGTATAAGAATTTTTCATCGAGAAGTGTCTGACATCATAATTTTTGTTAGCAAAGCCTTGACCGAACCTCCCTCTGAGCAAAATGTCTGTCATAACTGAGAGGCGATGTGAATGCAAGTGAATTTTATTCAACAAGACAGTGAGCTTATATACAGACAGTTGAGAGCAAGAATGACACAAAATTCAAACAGTATAAAACATGCAATGGCAAGCTTAAACAGGTTTATTATCAGCGAGGGGGCTAGAGAGAGATAAAAAAGCAATAACCTTACAGTGTACTAGAGTGTATGAAACACGTGCGCTACACCATACTGTTAAAGATTTGCCGAAAAAAAACGGCAAATGCCTGACAACATTTATTCCAGGATTTTTACAGCTTTAAAAACCTATATATTAACGTAAAGGAGAGATATTACGTTCACCAACCCGAAAAGATAACAAAAAAGTATGGCAAAATTACTTTTCTTCTCCTCGCTCCTCCCAGCCTGACGATGGATTCAGCAGAGTTAGGCAGATGACATCAAAAAGAAAAGACAGAACAAAAGGGACCTTTCTTCTCATCGCTCCTCCCAGCCTGACGAGGGATTCAGCCGAGTTTGGCTGGTACTGCTAGGGTGCCACAGCCCACCCTCCCCCGTTATCCACCACAACGAAGCTTCATATAGTTACTTCCTGTGAGATATCAAAAGGCGAACATAAGGCTTATTATATAAGAAACGCCTCATTATCCTGGAATCTCCAGATAAATGGCAGTTTGTAGGAGAGTTTGATTCACTGTTGATGACCCTCTTTTGTTGGTGTATAAAATGGATGACGTTGTTGTGAAACTCTTAAATGCTTCGGGGTGTCATCCATATTTCAACATTCAGTGTGATGCCGAAGGTTTTATAGTTCTTCTTTCTTGAACCAAAAATCAATGCTTAGAATAAGTCATTGGGATTTGGTGTAAGCGAGTGACTCAAGGAAAAAATATATTTTTTATTTAAGGTTGATATTTGCTCAATTTGATGGTCTTTACTACACCACTTCCCTCCATCCCCCCCCCCCCACCCCACCCCCACCCCCAG
>NC_090740.1:12511118-12588618 GCF_036898095.1 Palaemon carinicauda | reverse complement strand
CAATTATTATGATATGCAAATGGGAATAGATAGTTGAATTGAAAATTTGTTTTTACTGAAATACACATCTTTAACCATTTTTTTAAGGTTTTTGCTATACACACGACCCCTAGAATGTGAAAATAAGTCTTTCATCGATTTAACATTATGTTCAAATGTCAGTGAGTGATGTGTATATGTATGGCAAAATCTAAAAAGGTCTAGAAAATTATTCCTAATACCAATGATGATAATAAAAATAAGGGCCACAACAGAGAAAATAGCCTGGTGAGGAAAGGAAATGGGGAAATAAATAGAATAGTGTGCCTAAGTGTACCCTCAAACACGAAAAGTTAAACCAAATACAGTGAAAGTCGATAGTAAAGAGGCTAAAGCACTACCCAAGACTAGAGAACAATGGTTTGATTTGGTTGTTTTCTTTCTCCCAGAGGATCTGATTAACACAGCTAAGGGTCTCGTCAACACAATGTGTGGTTCTGTGAGTATTGTAGGTATGTTTTTTTTTTTTGAGAAATAGAAGAATTATTATATTTAGACGAGGCATTTCTTTGATTTGGAATAACTATACTTGAATAACAAGTGTTGCCCAGAAAAATTTATTTATCAAACGGAAATAAACAATATTTTTCATTAAATAAAGCTATCTTAATACAACACAGAAACATAAGTGGCTGGCTGTGCTAGAATCTCTACTTTTTAAATAAGACTCAAGAGTTCCTCCTCTCTTTAGAATAGATCTGAAATCCTTCTCACTCGCTATACAAAAGAATAGGTTTCCTTTTCCGCTAATGCGTTTGAGAGGGACGAGGGAACGGAAGTACTCAATTTTCTTCAGTTTTAGTTTGTTAAAACTAAACTGACTAGAAATACGTTCCAGCCTCGCAATATTGAGAACTTATTACTTGATATTTATGGTGGTGTAAGTTTCGATGATATATCTTTAAGGTAATGTGATTCATATTTCATAAATTATTTGTTATTTGTTGCAAGTTAGCTGAAAGAGTAGCTTTGCAATAGGATAATTGATGTGGTTCTTTGTTAATTCATTAGATAAATTGAGTTGCATTAACGAACCCACACCTACTGATTGCCACTGATTTTCTATCAATTCAATGCTATAAATGAATAAATAAATAAATAAAATATATATATATATATATATATATATATATATATATATATATATATATATATATATATATATATATATATATATATTATACTGTATATAATTAGTGTGCATTTTTATGGGGTTGTCAATGCATTTGTTTTCTTGCATAAAATATCGAGAAGTCTTTGAAAAGGACAAAAAATTAGTTCCTGGTATTTCCTCCTTTTTATCGTAAAATGAGTATAGTTAATTATGCATTTAACATAGTTTTATTTGTTCTGTCTTTATATCTTAACATTAAAAAGAAAGACACGATTAAATAATAATTTTATAAGAAAACAAAGACAGTAAAGGCAAAATATCCACGTTCCAGTATTCTTGTCAAATGTATTCTTCCGCAATTAGTTGTGCCAGTGTTGACAGATATAGGAATTTATCCCTAGATTTGTGGATTTTGGGTGTCTGGTGGGGATATTCTGTACTTATGTTTGTAAAGAAGAATCAAAGATGAGTAAATCTTTACATCATTTCAATTAGTTTACTTGCACTTATATGAAGAATATAAAGTAATTTCTATATTGGTAAAGCCTACGTGATCAGAACAAAATATATTTGTGGAAATAGGGATTTTTGCGTTGTTTTGGAGATTTTTTATCATGAAATTTGGGAATTTTTAGACTAACCCACCTGGCAACACTGGTCATTGCTACACGTGTCACTGACTCACTGTGGGTGTTGGAGGAAAGCCAAAGGAAGAAATAGTTGTTGTGTCTAACATTTTCTGTAATTTAACGTCCCACATTTACCAAAAGGTTGGTACCGTTAATTAAGGTACCAGGTGAGGTATATTGAAGTGTCTTTAGTGTTATTTTCAAATTGAAAATGTAGATATGTATTTTGCAATGATGTCTGGTCTACTCCATTTGGAGTCGTCATTCATAGGGTAAGGTATTTTATAAATGGCGTATCTTTACAGGCGCAAATCCTACGCATTGTGCTATTCCAAGTCCTATGTGTAATGTAGATTAGTTTTAATAAGCTATAGAACTATGAAACAATCTAGGGGCCTCTGGTTTAGAGGTTTCTTTAATGTTTTTCCTTGTGATTTTTTTTTTCAAATTATTAAATGAAATTATGGCTGCTAGGATGCAAAAGAATTTTGACTAAATATCAATTGTAAGGTACCTATACTCGGAAGAGTCGACAGGCCACAATTATTACTGATTGACATCTTATTCTTTCATCTTAATATGGTACACTCACTTTGGAGCTTGTGTATATCAGCGGCCAGTTCCTCATGTGTTCATTAAAAATGGATCTCAACTAGCCTAAGTTTTCCCCCCTAACCTAACCTACAAGCCATGCCCTTACCTACTTACCTAACTTGCTAACGCCCTTCTGCGAGTTCCCTTACACTGCTGTATTCTAAGTTGGACATAATACATACAGATGGCTGCTATCATACGCTCCCTCAATTTCCAGTGAAAATGCAATGCGTTATAAGAAATGGATGTGTGTTAGCTAGGTTTGCCCTTTTTTCTCTATGGCTAATGGGGCCTGGAGCATAATTACGTGTATCGATTTATTTAAAAAGGAGCATCGTTTAAGTTCGTGGTTTTCTTTTGAGAGAATGATTGTGGGTTACTGTGCATGTGTTGCTTGCATTCACATTTGAAAGCTTTTCTTTTATGTATGACTAATCAGCTGGCCTTTATAACCCACTAAGAACATCCAATTATTCATGCATAAGCGGGTAATTGTTTTACTAAAGCCCTTGTTCCCCATTCGGCCTTAATTCTACCATGACTACAATTAGAAGAAGGCCTTTTCCACCGGTTTGATTTATTTTGAAATTGTGTAATTTCCGTCATTTTTCATTGATTGCGTTTAAAACTCTGTTCAGTATATTGCTTTATGGTAAAATAAAGTTATGTCTCTAATGAATACCCACATGATCTAAGTGTGCAGGTCATTCATGGAGGCCTTCCCATTGCCATAACAGGGTCCGTGAAATTCTTTATTTGCCTGTAAAAACTCATCTGAGAAACGTAATATAGAGGATGTGTAATTATAGTACTTAATAAAGACCCCTGGAGTAGTCGTGGGCAGCAAATTCATGAGAAAAATTATAGAATACGGAGCTAAATTTCCAGTAGAAAATTAAATTGCTACAATACATATTGTGCTTTCATCAAATTCAACCTTTATATCCACTGCAAATAAATCTTTCTCCTGTTATCCTGACCCCCTCATTCCGACGGACACAGGTGGGAGTCAGGGACTTTAGGTGGGTGAAAACGGTTACGAATGTGATTATTCAACACTCGAGATTCGTTAAATCACAGAACCTAACCTAACCTAGTAGTTCTCAGGTCATAAACCTAGCTGGGGTTAACCCTCCTTGACACCCCCCCACCTCTCAGGGCACAAACCTACCCAGGTCTAAAGAACGTGTCAGACTTAGATTATACAAGAAAGAAATAAATTTGCCAGAGGATTAGAAATGCCAATATTTTGTTCAAATATTTTGCTGATTTATTATGCATCCCAAAGAATATTGTATAGCAAAGAAAAGGTTAGTTTAACCATTATTTTTTATTTGCAAGTAAATTTTCTCCATGCAAAATCCCCGGTTCCCACTTGGTGGCCCCTATTACCGCCGGTTCCCACGGGGTGGCCCCATTACCATAGCAGTTATTAGGGTATATCATGTCAACTGTTTATATACGACAGAAGTAAATTCAATTTTCTAAGAAAACTGGAGATTTTTTTTTTTATATAAAACCGCATTCCTTTATTAGTTAAGCTTTTTCCGTGTATTTCTATAATACTACCGTGTATCCTGACATGGCCTACCATAAGCTAGCCAACATGATGTATATATTACATCCAAAATCACGTTCCAAACAAAATTTAAAGCAACCCTTTTGAAGCATTACTGTTTAATGCATCCTATTCTACTTTCCCACTTATTTAAATTACAGGTATGTGTACCAGCCTTAACCTAACCTAGGATGCAGAATCCTTACCTTGCCAGATTTGAGACCGCTGCCCCTCCTAATGTGACTTACAGCGCTGTAGAAAGTAACAAATTATGAAGATATATCCCATCTTGAGAGGCTTTGCTGTAGATATAATCTAATTATGGAGTTACACTATATCCTAACTTAACCTTCTGCACAACACATTCCTCTTTAAAACAGTTTTCAAACTTTTACTGTACAATGCTAAGTTTTGTAATATAAAGAATTATACAGCTTGGTGCATCAAAACTTTACCTAGGCACAATTAAAAATTTACAAAATTGAATATCTTGTTGAAGCTGAACTTGCTTATAATCAGTACTGTAGTAGATATCTGACTGTTTTGGCATATTTTGCTCTTAACTAAGAGGCAAGAGAATAATAACTTGCATATAAAGCAACACAAATGTGTAAAGAGCTTATGTGATAGATATTTTAATTTCTAGCAAAACTGGAACTCTAAGAAATAATACGAGTGCTGGCTATGTTGACATTTTACTCCGTTGATATGTGAAACTTTGAATACTAGCAAAACTGAAATTCCATATGAGAAATGGACGAGTATGGTTAAAAGGGGCTGGGGTATAAAAACTTCTGTATCGGTCAATGAAAATGTAGTCTGTTTCTCACTCTGTCCATCCTTTGCATTTGGGAGTCTTTTGCTTTATTGCGAGTTATTGTGCATGCGTTGGTTTGAATCAGTTTGGGGAGCTTTGTGTATTTACGATGTATCTTTGAGCTTTTATTTTCTATAACCAATTCATCACATCTTATTGCTCCAATGCTTAACCCACACAAGACCATTGTAGTTTGCCCCTCTGAGGTTGTGATCTTAACAACGATGGCCCGGTGGGCACCCTCGTAAGATTTGTTCCATTGTTTGTAGTGTTGCCCCACATGGAACTACAGGGTTGGTAGCAAATACCCATTTGTGTTATCAACAGTTTTGCCTATTTTTACCCTTGCTCTAACTAGCTACCCATTCCTTCCTGATGAGGGCTGTTTCTCTGGGCAGGCCTGCGTTTTGGGTTGGGCAGCACCTCATTGGATGGCCATCCGTCAACTTTCCCACCTTCTCTATCCTCTGAACAACTTCCTAAATTATTGCTAGTTCATCTACCGTTTCAAAGCTTTTGCGTGATTTCAGTCAGCAGTCATTTCACAAATGATAGATTTTCAAAGATAATGTTAATTTTTGTGCTTATTGGTATATATAGTTAAATGTAGGAATATCAATTAATGGAATAAAACACAATTAACACTACTTTGTTCCGTAACCGAAATACAAACCACGCTATTTAATATGGGTATTACTTTCGTCATAGCTGAAATGACGAGCCATTAGAATTCTAACGAGGATTTACTACCCCCTCACTAGTTAGGGAGGGGTAGCTAGCTACCCCTCCCCCCCCCTCACACACCTGTGACTAGCTCACTTTGCTTTTGGCTCGGGTGATGAACAGACGGGTCTGCTCCCACCCTCGCTTATTGACAGCCTTTGTTCTTGTTTTGCTTTTTGTTTTCAGTGTGCTTGGAAGTTGGCCTCTTCTATGCCGAAGTGTTCTGGATTACCGTACCGCCCTTGTTGTACATGTATGTTGCGGTCGAAACGGACCCTCACACCTTATGTCCTTTTTGCAGGGGCCAACGGTGTGACAGAGATAAAGTGTGTAGGGAGTGGTCTACCTCCCAGTGGGAAAGGTTTACCTGGCGCCGGAAGAAGAAGTCCAAACGTGATATTTCTCCTTCAAGGGTTACCTTGAAGAAGGAAATTTCCAAGGACACTTCTTCCGTAGCCCGAACCTCCTCCGAAGCTCCCACTCAATTGGTCTCTCCCGAGAGGCCGTCGAGTGGTAGCGTAGGCTGTACTTAATTGACCGACGACCGACCTCGGGGTTCGGGAGAGGGAGTATAGGCAGCTCCTCCTCCCCCGGGGGAGGATATTTCTGATAACAATGTTGCTAATAATGATTTGTTACATCTTTGGGCTTCCTTTGGGTTTAAGGGTTCGCCCTCCAAGGAAGCCCTGTTTGATATAATCAGGTTGGGGGCTGCTGTCAAAGAGTTGCCAGCGGTAGCAGAGGTTGATCCTCTGTCTATTGTCGACGTTGCTGTGGCAGGGGCTTCTGAGGTGTTAGGTCAAACCCCTGCTTTGGTTCCTGATGCAGCTGAAGGCTTAGTTCCCCCCTCTGAACATCCTTCGAGGGAGGAGATAAGTCCAACGGTCTCTTCTGCAGGTGATTCTTCCCCTCGGGGGAGTTCACTGACAGAGACTCCTCTTCGGAGGACTGATGATGGTCTGCCTGCCGCCCCCAGAGAACGTACCATACAGAAGGCTCGCCTTCCTCTTCGCCGTAGAGGCCTTCCTTCTCCCCACAAGGGAGTTAGGAGGCGCCTCTTCGGTTCTTCACCTTCGCAGTTCCCCGCAGAGGATCCTCCCCGCTGTGCACCGACCGTTGCAGTTGCATCCCTGGACCTCTCTGCTGATCGTTCACGATCTCCTTCGCCTGCCAGACCTTCGGACCTGCAATCTCCATTCCTGGCTGCTGACGCGCTGTGGGCGCCCACGCACCCCGTTATCCAACGGGCTTCAGTCCCTTTGGGGCAAAAGGGGCTTTCTCACATTGTGAGTAAGTCCCTTAACCCTGGATAGGTACAATGGGTCGTTCGCGACCCCGAGCGTCAAAAAAAAACAGGTTTTTCTCACGTGACTCACCCCCGTGACTGAATTTGTGGGTGATCGACCTGCAGGAGGTGTCTCCCCTACACGCTCTAGTAGTGTCCAGATGTGCATTGCTGTAGCTGTACTCCTTCCCCGATTTCTGAGACGCGTCGGGGTCGAGCGCGACCGAGTTTACCCTTCTAAGGTAGTTTGCATAATTATCAAAGTTATTACGTATTATGAAATTGTCGTAGAATGGTGCAACTTGTATAGGTTATCAGTTGTGGAAAGTCTTGGTGGATTGTTTGGCTACCATGTGCATGATTTTTTTTTTAGTTAAAATGTCGTTCATCACCACGAGGACCATTTTACCGCGAGTGCCCCTTTTTCATTTTTTTCATTTTTTTGCCAAGTCATTTTTCCGTAAGATATTGCGAAATAGTGTCGTAAAACTTTTGCTTTTTTAGTGTTGGAAAGTGTGTCTAGATGATCTGGCTACCCATGCGTGATTTTGTTTTTGTCAGATACGACGTAGTTATTGGTATATTGGGTATTTAACTGCGGTTGCCAATTTCTGTTTTTTTCAATATTTGTAAAAATTTACTACGTAGTAAGGAATTGCCGTATATTATTGATTTTTTTTTCATGTTTGTGTTAGAAAGTGTGCCTTGATGGTTGGGCTAACACGTGCATGTCTTTTTTTTTATCTGAGATGCCGTATATTAGAATGTTGGGCATTTTTCCGCGAGTGCCCCTTTTTATTTGTTTTGCATTTTTTTGCTTAGTCATGTTACCGTAAGGAATTGGCAAGTAGTGTCGCAAAACTTATATTTTTATAGTGTTGGAAAGTGTTTCTAGATGATCTGGCTACCCATGCCTATTTTTTTTTAGCCAGATATGGCGTATATATAAGTATGTGTTCGATTTTCCTGTGATTGCCATTTTTTCGTTTTTTCCCATTTCTTTCAAAATTACTACGTACTAAGGAACTATCATAGAGTAATGATTCATTTATATGTTTATTTGTCGGAAAATGTGCCTTGATGGTTTGCCTAGCACGTGGCTGAAATTTTTTTTTTCTGAAATGCCGTATATTAGAATGGCCATTTTTCCACGAGTGCCCCTTTTTATTTGTTTTGCATTTTTTTGCTTAGTCATGTTACCGTAAGGAATTGGCAAGTAGTGTCGCAAAACTTATAATTTTATAGTGTTGGAAAGTGTTTCTAGATGATCTGGCTACCCATGCCTATCTTTTTTTTTTTTTAGCCAGATATGGCGTATATATAGGTATGTGTTCGATTTTCCTGTGATTGCCATTTTTTCGTTTTTTCCCATTTCTTTCAAAATTACTACGTACTAAGGAACTATCACAGAGTAATGATTCATTTAGATGTTTATTTGTCGGAAAATGTGCCTTGATGGTTTGCCTAGCACGTGGCTGAATTTTTTTTTCTGAAATGCCGTATATTAGAATGTTAGCCATTTTTCCGCGAGTGCCCCTTTTTATTTGTTTTGCATTTTTTCGCTTAGTCATGTTACCGTAAGGAATTGGCAAGTAGTGTCGCAAAACTTATATTTTTATAGTGTTGGAAAGTGTTTCTAGATGATCTGGCTACCCATGCCTATCTTTTTTTTAGCCAGATATGGCGTATATATAGGTATGTGTTCGATTTTCCGGTGATTGCCATTTTTTCGTTTTTTCCCAATTCTTTCAAAATTACTACGTACTAAGGAACTATCACAGAGTAATGATTCCTCTAGATGTTTATTTGTCGGAAAATTTTGTTTACTTTTTTTTTGATTGAATATCATCAAATTTTTTTTAGCTAAAATATTATATTGGTTTACATTTTTTTTTTCGATTTTATTTCCCTTCAAAAAATTTTTTTTGGGTTAGAATTTTAATTTTATAGTCGTAAAATAATCGACAATTATCCAGCAACCCACCATACAATTTTTATGCATATCCAATAATAATTAGATTAGTAAATAACACCTTGAAATTGACATACCCTTCCTACATTTCAAGTGGCAGATTAGGGAGTCTGAGTCAGTGTGGTTGGCGGCCATTTTGTGGACATATCCGAAGCGTAAGCTGCCCTATCTATATATATTCTTGTTCCCTATAGAATTTGTGATATTTTGGTATATTTTTACCTGCATAAATATCATATTATATATTAAATATATGTATTTTTTTACGAAATTTCTAAGTACTCAAAAAATTACCTTTAGATATGGCCCCTGATATAAATGTAATTTACAAAATAATGAAGATTTTTTTACATATTTCTATTTTAAGATAACATATGTTTATTCCCTAAAAAAATTAGCCACTTCCTATTTCATTTGGGTACCCAAAAAAATTCATGAAATTTGGACAAATTTTTTTTGGCCAAAAAAAGTTACCCTTTTTTTCTCATTTCAGATCTTCACCTCCATGGGTCTGACTTCATCCAAAATACATCAAGATGTGTCCTAAACATTCAAGAATCAATTCCTAAAAGGATTTGTGTATATATGTATAAACTTTTTTTTTATGAATTTTTGTCAGGTCTTTTTTTTCTACTTAATTTTTTAAAATATTTATAATAAATAGTTTTTCTGCAGATGAGTAGTATTTATCTTTACAGTTGTTTTAAGCATTCATTGAAGTTTTTTTTGGCAAAAGAAAAAAGGAGGTTACTGCAAAAACTGATTTTTCAAGAATTTTTTTTGTCGGCGGGGTTGTTCGCGTCCGAGTATACCCTTAAAGGGGTGTCCGAGGAGCGTACCTATCCAGGGTTAAGCGCCAGGTATCTCCTGCGCACAACTGCTCGCCTGCTGTGAAGTCTTCTCTCCGTAGACCTTCACCTTCAGAGACAAAGCCCCAGCGACCTCCTGCAGCTGAGACTTCGCGCCAGCGTTCTCTTTTTCGCCAGCGCTCTCCTGCTCGCCAGCGATCTTCTCCTCGCCAGCGCACAACTACGCGCCCACGATCTCCTGCTCGCCAGCGTTCGCCTCCACGCCCACGATCTCCAGATCTGGGTGCATGAGGGAAGAACCTTGCTTCTCCTTCCCTTCAGCGATCTCCTACGCGCCGTCGGACCTTGCCTGCTCGTCAGCCATCGCCTATGCGACATCCCTGTAGTCACCAGTTCCTGCTATGCGCCCTCCAGCGCGCCCACGCGCTAGGAGTAATTCCCATGCGCGTGCGCATTCTCCTAGAGCCCGTCGAGATCCTGCGCGCGTGAACAATCATCTCCGCGCTCGCAAGCGCTTGCACACCCTTCTGCGCTTCCTCTTCCTGTACCAGATGGCGCAAGTGCGCGCCACCGATCTCCTGATCGCCCGCGCGCTCCATCGCCTGTGCGCCTTCGCTCGCCAACGCGCCCACTCGCCCTCTCATAGATCGCCTGCGCGCCCGCGCAGTCGCTCGCAGGATCCTATCACGCGAGCGCCAGCGCGAACCCAGGGCGATTCCCATATTGAGGCACAACGCGAGCCACCGTGCAAGCGTACAGGAACGAGAGCTGCCCCCGCAAGCGCAGACCAGCGCGTTCGCAGGGGGGGGGGTGGGAATTGTCCAGATAGGTTCAGGAACCAACCATCTTCTCTTTCTTTTCAGGCAGGCCCAGTTGTCGTTTCTACTCCGAAGGATCACCCGATCCCCTTCCCTCCAGAGGGAGTCTCTGACGTCGTGCAGCTGTCAGTAAGCAGTCATGGTTCGGGTCCCTCATCAGAGCTGTCGTGCAGGCTGTCAAACCTGCCATCGCTGAGATGGGCCTCAAATCAATGGCGGCTCCCACCCCACTGAAGAGGAAGAGAGGAGTAGAAGTCGTGGTGACTTCTCCAAGGGTCAAGCTGGCTCCTCGGACATCCTTGAGGAAGGCTCCCTCCCCCCCAAGACTTTCTCTCCCTCTCCTGTGGACGAGGATTTTCCGTCCTCGGGAATCTTCCGAGGTGAGGCGTTCTCCCATCGCACCAATGGGAGAAACCCCGCCTCTCGCAGGGGAATCGTCCTGGGTTGTGGGGGAGAAGAGCCTTCAGACGTCATCGTTGGAGTCCTGTATTCCTCCCAGGAGGGAACCTAAGGACTCCAAGACAGTCCCCAAGTCATCCTCAAGAATTCGCCCTGAGCAAACAAGACCCGCAGAGAACGTCCACGTGTCCCCCCAAGAAGAGCCTTTGAGAACGGGAGACTTTGCTGCCAGTTCTCCAGGAGGGGAGCCACAGGAGTCAGAGCATGCCTTCTGGCAGGTTCTGACCCTGATGAGGCATCTCAACAGTTTTCCTGATCCTGATATTCCTCCTCGAGAGGGCAAGGACACAGTCCTGGACAGTGTCTTTGGCACTTGGTAGCCTGCTAAGGCCAGTGCAGCTTTGCCCTGGTCCCAAGGGGTGAAGAGTGCCAGGGACAAGGTTGAGGGCCAGCTCCCCAAGCTCGCCTCCTCCAGCCGTTCCACTGCTGGCAACAAGCTCCTCCCTCCTCCTAGTATCCACCAGAGGAGGTACTTTGAGATCATGGAGGAGCCTTGTTTAGCTCTTCCCTTGCACCACTCTGTGGAAGAGCTTACCAAGGGAGTCCCTCTTGAGAGAGAGACTAACCGGCAAGTGACTCTCTCGGCGACAGATCCTAAGCCAGGAGAAGGTTGTGAAGTGTTCCATGCAGGCTACTTCTTGGCTGGACATCTGGCTGGGGTCTCTTGGCATCCTATTGAGATCCAAAGACCTGTCTAAGGAGAGCACCAGGAAGGCCCTGGAGAACTTCCTCCTCTCGGGCACCTGCACCATTGAGTTTCTGGCCCACCAAGTCTTGAACTTGTTGGCCAATTCGATCCTGAAACGACGTGATGCGGTGGCAGAGAGGTGCCACGCGAAGGTTCCAACCGTCGAGGCCAGCAGGCTCAGACATTCTTCTATTTTGGGGAAGAATTTGTTTGAGCCTAAAGACGTGGAACAGGCAGCCGAGAGGTGGAGGAAGTCATACCAGGACTCCCTCCTTCATAGGGCTCTTACATCGAAGCCCTATAAACCTCTGGCACCTCATAAACCTCGCCCGTCCAAGACGACGAAACCGGCTGTGGCATTAAAGACAACGGTGTCGAAGCCCTTTCCTGTCAAAAATAAGAAAGGCAAAACGTCCTCCAGGGGAGGCAAGAATCCTAGAGGGAGTGGCCGAGGCCACAAACGCTAGGATTGGCAATCCCCCAGCATGTCCACTAGTGGGGGGATGCCTTCAAAGTTGCGCAGACAGGTGGCAGCAACTCGCGGCCGATTCCTGGACGATTTCCGTAATCCGTCAGGGATATCGCGTCCCGTTCATAACATCTCTACCTCCCCTGACAGCGGATCCAGTGTCGTTGAGCTCCTTTGCCATGGGATCGGCAAGGGGGCAAGTCCTATGGGCAGAAGTCGAGACCATGTTAAAGAAGGGCGCTCTCCAGGAGGTCGTCAACGGTTCCCCAGGCTTCTTCAGTCGACTTTTTCTTGTAAAGAAGGTGTCTGGAGGCTGGAGACCAGTCATCGATCTCTCAGCCCTGGACAGGTTTGTCAAACAAACCCCATTCAGCATGGAGACAGCGTACACAGTCAGACTTGCGATGAGACCACAAGACTTCATGTGTACACTGGACCTGAAGGACGCGTACTTCCAGATCCCAATCCATCCGTCTTCAAGGAAGTACTTACGATTCAGCCTAGACAACAAGATCTACCAGTTCAAGGTGCCCCTGATTTCTTCGTGGGCACACAGGATCGGCATCCATCTCCTCCGTTATCTGGACGACTGGCTGATCTTGGCAGAGTCGGAGTCGACCCTTCTTCGACACCGAGACAAGCTTCTGGGACTTTGCCAAGATCTAGGGATCATGGTAAATCTCGAGAAGTCTTCTCTGCTTCCAACTCAGCGACTGGTATATCTAGGCATGATCTTGGACACCAATCTCCACAAAGCCTTCCCACCAGACGACAGGATAGCAAGGCTGAGGAGGGTCGCAGATCCTTTCCACAGACGTGAAGAACTCCCAGCCCAATCGTGGTTACGTCGCCTTGGTCACCTTTCTTCACTAGCCCGTCTTAGTTCTAAATGGTCGCCTCAGGATGAGATCCCTGCAATGGCGACTGAAGTCCCGGTGAAATCAAGGACACAATTCCCCGGACGTCTTGGTTCCTATGGTCCTGCTGAATGGAAGGACCTTCAGTGGTGGGTGACAGACGAGAACCTACGAAAGGGAGTGGATCGTCTCGTCCTTCCCCCGGATTTGATGCTGTTCTCGGACGCCTCAAAAAAAGGGTGGGGGCCCCATGTTCTGAACCACAGGACCTCAGGCCTCTGGTCAGAATCAGAAAAGTGCCTCCACATAAACCTGCTAGAAATGAAGGCCGTGTATCTGGCACTTCAACAGTTCCAACAATACCTGGCGAGTCATTCTGTGGTGGTGATGAGCGACAACACCACAGTAGTGGCTTACATCAACAAGCAGGGAGGTACCTTTTCAGAGCAGCTATCCCATCTTGCAGTAGAGATACTGAGATGGACCGAAGTCCACTCGATTCCGCTATCAGCTCGCTTCATTCCAGGCAAGAGGAATATGCTCGCTGATAGTCTGAGCAGGGCATCTCAGATAGTGAGTAACGAGTGGTCTTTGGATCGTCTAGTAGCCACCAAAGTCCTGACTTTGTGCGGGTTCCCCAACGGTGGATCTGTTCGCAACAGCCTTGAATTTCAAGCTCCGCTGTACTGCTCCCCAGTCCTGGACCCCAAGGCACTCTGGCAAGATGCCTTCCAACAACGGTGTTACGCCTTTCCCCCGTTCTGTCTGATGAGAAGGGTACTCAACAAGACCAGAATGTCGGTCAACCTTTTGATGACCTTGATAGCTCCGCTTGGCATAACGCAGAGTGGTTCCCGGACCTTCTGCAGCTCCTGACGGAACTCCCGAGAGAACTTCCTCCTCGACACGAGCTACTCAGACAACCATATGCCAACATCTTCCACAAAGCCGTAGCATTGCTGCGGCTTCACGCCTGGAGACTATCCAGCGTCTCCTCAGAGAGAGAGGCTTTTTGCAACAAGTTGCTGAAAGGATGTCTCGACACCTGCGAAAGTCATCCGCAGAGGTCTACCAGGCAAAGTGGAGTGTCTTCTGTGGTTGGTGTTGTGGAAGGGGTATCTCTCCACTTGATGCCACTTTACCAGCAATAGTGGAGTTTTTCGTGCATTTGCGGGAAGAAATGCGCCTTTCAGTCTCGGCAGTGAAAGGCTATCGCTCAGCCTTAAGTCTTGCCTTCAGGCTCAAAGGAATGGACATTTCCTCTTCGCTGGAACTTTCTCTACTCATACGAAGTTATGAACTTACCTGCCCTCAGTTGGAAGTGAGACCACCTCCATGGAACGTGGTTCGAGTCCCCAGGTCTCTTAAGAGACCTCCTTTCGAGCCATTACGCCAGGCTTCTGATCGCGACCTGACTTGGAAGACGGTGTTCCTACTAGCTTTGGCCTCGGCCAAGCGAGTCGGCGAACTTCATGGTCTCTCGTATGACATCGCCCATTCAAGGGGATGGGGGGAGGTAACGTTCAGAGTCGTCCCTGAGTTTGTTGCTAAGACTCAAAATCCAGGATTGCCGGACCCTCGGTTTGACTTTTTCCGGATTTAGAGTCTCCGTTCTGTAACAGAGCACCCAGACCATCTACTGTGCCCAGTAAGGAGTCTGAGGCTCTATCTTAAGAGAACAGCTGCAATTCGTCCTCGGGTGCAAGCATTGTTTGTGAGCACGGGAAGGACGAAGAGGAGGGTCACTAAGAATACAATCTCAGCGTGGATTCTCAGGGTTATCCATCATTCCCCTGAATCGCTACCCTCCTCCGTCACGTCGCCTTAGAGCACATGATGTCAGAGGCATTGCTACGTCCCTGGCATTCAAGAAGAATTACTCAGTGACGCAGGTTTTACAAGCAGGGGTTTGGAAGCCTCAAACGACCTTCACAGCCCACTACCTGCAAGACGTGACCCACAGGAGGCTCGATACGTTCTCTATCGGCCCTGTGGTGGCTGCACAACAGCTGGTTAAAATCTCAGGCTCCTTAATGGACAAGTAACTATTTAATCAAACTTGCCCGCCAGCACTGTCCCCCGTAAAGTCGTACCTCTCAGCAAATTAAACTTACCACACAGGTGTGTGAGGGGGGAGGGTAGCAAGCTACCCTCCCTCCCCCCGCTAACTAGTGGTGGGGTAGTAAACCCTCGGTAAAATTCTAATGGCTCGTCCTTTCAGCTACGCCGAAAGTAATTACCCATATTAAATAGCTAAGGTTTGTATAGTTAGGAAAAATACAAATTATCTCCGAATTTGTCATTTTCGTGAGCAGCAACAGCATCAAGAGGAGGGTCAACAAGAATACGTTCTCTAAATGGATTCAACAGATAGTAGATTGGGCCTTCAATCCGGACTTTCCTCCCCAATATCATAGACCCAGAGTTCATGATGGCGGTGCCATAAGTATGTTGTTAGCATTTAAAAAAACTAGGCTACTGTATTCTTGTGGCGCAGGCATTTCAAGTAGATTTTGGAAACGTCCGATGACCTTCACAGCCCACTACCTGCAAGACGTAACCCACCTGTGGAACTCTGCAAGCTGTCTTCCTGTCAGCCAGTAAATACCGTATCATTTGTGTATCCTAAAATATGGGATGTAGTTGTTACGTCCCTGTCCTCCCAGTGAGGGGCATTTTCGAGCAATGGCTGGGTTAAGTGAGCAGTGTTTTCCACTCCAAGAATCCTTACCTGATCAAGTCACAGTGCGTAGTTCTTGTGCATATACTGATTGTCCAGGCCATCAGCTCTCGCACATATGCAAGAGTTAGCGAGGTGTTGGGGTGCCTGTATTAAGCTTGCGCAAAGCACAGTCACACTCCGGGTCAAGTTACCAGCCAGTTAGTTAGGACTTCCACTTGCCCAAGGGAGAGTCTTCATAGTATAGTGAAATTGTTTGTAGCCTATTAGGCATTGAACCAAATTTGGAAGTAATTTGTATTTTTCCTAACTACAAAGCTTGAACCCTCTACTCATACTGGCCTGCCATCACTGGTGTTTGTGAGAGCTGGGTGGCTAGTCTACCCCCCTCTAATTAGTAGGAGTGGCTTGTTATATCACAAAAATGATTTATGAATAGTTTCAGCTTCACTGAAGAAATATATCCATAATAAGAGTTTAAGGTTTGTATAATTTGGAAAAATACAAATTGCTTCCAAATTTGTCATTTTGTTCAATATTTATCTCTGTCTTTATTCACCAGGTAAAAGTTATTATTTTATGTATTTTAAGTTTCGTTTTTTTTCGATAAGTAAACTAAAATGTGTTCATTTCACCAGCACAAGAGGTCCGAGTGGTTGCATTACTGTATTTCCTGCCTCAGGCCGCCAAGTTGTGCCCCCACCCATCTATGCCAGGGTCAGTCACAGTGCTCCCACCATCGATGCAGGACTTAAAACCTTCAACCTCCCCAACTTTGGTAAGCATTGTTGTAAATATGTAAAGAATTCAGGGGTATTGGGTCCAGCATGACTACCATCACATAAATACATCTCCAAGAGAGAAGTGCAAATGATTTTGAAATCTATTGTAAAATCATCTTTGTTCCGTAACTGGAATACAAACCACGCTATTTATTTGGGGTTATACTTTCGGCGGAGCTGAAATGGCGAGCCATTAAAGTTTAGTGAGGGTTAACTACCCACATCGCTAGTTAGCGGGGGTAGCTTGCTACCACTCGCGTTCACACACCTGTGATTCAGTCACTTTACTTTGGCTCGGATCGAGAGCAGTTGTTTCCTCTCTCCCTCCTCGCCTATTCTGGACTGCCATTAATTTTTGTCTTTTAACTTACTTTTTCTTATACTTGTATATATATGAAAACAATCTTAGTGTTTGTATATATACGTGTATAGAAATGTGATAAGTTTCCTTTTCAGTGTTTGTGCTGTGTGTGTGATACATATACGACGACAATTGCGTACATTAGCAAGGCCAGCTCAGTTCCACTTTGTGGGGAACGACCTCTCCTCTCTGGTCCACATGTCTTCCCGTCGGCATATAACCGTTAACTCGGCCGCTGCAGGGGAATCGTCATCGCCTGGACCCTCTTTATTCAACTATTGTCTTCATCTTTTCCTTTTTCCTACAGGAAATATGGATTCCTTAGCGAAGGGAAGGTGGCCTTTCAATGATTGACTATGGTCTTTATCTTCTCGAGGTCGTTCACCTTTACAACAACAGTGTACTATTGGGGAACCGCCTTTCCCGTGTGTGGGTTAGGTTGCTCTTCCGATTGTTTGTCGCCATTATTTTCAGTGAAAATATAATTGTATTTTAACTTTTCAGCTTTCTCCATGGGGAACCCTTCCCTTCGGAGGGTCAGTGGTTCTCACTATTAGTGAATATTCTTAGCTGATTTAAATAATTGTAATTCTGTTTTTATTTCAGTTACTCCGCTCCCCCCTTCTCCCGAGGATGTTGACTGAGGAAGGAAGGGCGCAATACTTAATTTTGTTGTTC
Organism: Palaemon carinicauda; assembly: GCF_036898095.1. NCBI lineage: Eukaryota > Metazoa > Arthropoda > Malacostraca > Decapoda > Palaemonidae > Palaemon > Palaemon carinicauda. The sequence goes on along the minus strand of NC_090740.1, from coordinate 12,571,286 downwards.
CCTCGGGGTTCCTCTTCAGAGTTCCTCCCTGGGGAATTTGTTAAGTAATTATTTTGTCAGCGCAATCCTTATTTTAGGTAGTTCCCTCGGGGTTCCTCTTCGGAGTTCCTCCCTAGGGAATTTCTGTTAAATATTTTTTTTTTTCCCAGCCAACTATGTAGTTTTTCTTCGTTCGACTAAGAGTGCCGATGAAGCAGAGCTGTTCTGTTCATGCGTGGGGAATCTACTGTCACTGCCGTCCCTCAGAGGACGTCTTCGTGGGCGTCATCCCTTCTCTTACAAGTACTCCTGTGACAACATGACCAGCACTTCAGATCATCTTAGAACGCTAAAGTAGGTTTGCCTCCAGGGGTTGGACAACTTCCCTTCCGAGGGAAGTTTCCTCCCCAGGTGTGAGGTTGTTTCTCCCTTCAGAGGGAGAACTTCCCACATCTTAATAAATTCATCGTCTTCGACTGCTCCTGCTGCTTTCTCCCCCCCCCCTTGCTGAGTTTCTCTTCCCTCAGGGTCGGAGAACGTCTCTTCTACGAAGTGCTTAGTTAAAGGTCAGCTTGCTGATCCAACGGCCCTCAATGGGCGTCTTCTAGTCTCTTCTATGAAGTGTTCAACTCTCTCGTTCGCGAGAGGGGCCACTCATAGAGACTCCTCTTCGGAGGATCGCTACTGATAAAGGTAAGCTTGCTGATCTAGCGGCCCTCAATGGGCGTCATCATGGTCGTCTTCGAAGTGTTCACCTCTCGTTCGCGAGAGGGGCCACTCATAGAGACACCTCTTCGGAGGATCAAGCAGACTTAGCAGCGCTGGAGACATACCAAGACCTACCGATCTACCAGCGCAACCTTGTGCTGCATTTAGTCCTTTGGACTTCGGTCCTGGACTCTAACGTGGACCTTTTTACGGTCCCCACTGGTGGATGCTCGCCCTTCTAAAGGGTACATCCCAGTTCCTGATCGTCCTGCCAGCTGACCTACTGATCTACCAGCGCAACCTTGCACTGCAACGTAGTCCTTTGGACTTTGTTCCTTGACTTTAACGCCGACCTTTTTACGGTCCCCATCGGTGGATGCTCGCCCATTCGAAGGGCACATCCCAGTTCCTGATCGTCCTGCCACTGGTCGTCCTGCTAGCTGACCTGCCAACCTACTAGCGCTACCTTTGCGAGCGCGCCCAGACAAATCTCCCGTGCGCGCCCTCCGACAGTCTTCCGTGCCCGCGCGCCCTCCGACAGTCTTCCGTGCCCGCGCGCCCTCCGACAGTCTTCCGTGCCTGCGCGCCCTCCGACAGTCTTCCGTGCTTGCGCGCCCTCCGACAGTCATTCGTGCGCGCGCGCCCTCCGACAGTCTTCCGTGCGCGTGCGCCCTCCGACAGTCTTCCGTGCGCGCGCGCGCGCCCTCCGACAGTCTTCCGTGAGCGGGCGCCCTCCGACAGTTGCGCGCGCCCCCTCCGACAGTCATCCGTGCGCGCGGGCCCCCCGACTGTCTTCCGTGAGCGGGCGCCCTCCGACAGTTCCGCGCGCATGCGCCGATGGTCCTCTGCGTGTGCGCCAATAGTCTTCCGTGCCAACAGTGTTCCGCCCGCGCACCAGCTGTCTTGCGTGTGTGAGCGCGATGCTATTTTGCGCGCTCGTGCCAGCAGTCTACCGCGCACGCCAATGGCCTTGCGCGTATGCCTGCGCCAAGAGTATTCCACGCACGGGCATCAAAGGTCTCCCGCGTGAGCACCCGTTGGCCTTCCGCGCGCACCCGCGTCAATACTTTTGCGCTCAAATGATCTTGCGCGCACGCAGCCTTTTGCGCGCCTACGGTCTTCTGTGCCCGGGCGCTGATGGTCTTCCGCATGCGCTCGCCAGCATTCTCCACATACTACTCACGCCAATGCACCCGCCCTTGCACAACCAGTCACGCTTCGGCGCATTCTAGGGAGAATGCACAAAACTACACAGTGCCTTACTGCGCCCCAGCGCTCTTCCGCACTTTCCTGCACAGTTACGGTCTCAGATCCAATGCGCCAGCTCTTGCCAAAGAGTCAGTGCTCGCAGATCCAATGCACCAGCTCTTGTCTAAGAGCCAGTACTTGCCTACTCTCCAGGTAGAAATTAAGCCCCAGCATCATCCTGTGTGCCATTGCAATAGGCAGTAAAAAGGAATAAAACTTTTTGGACAGGTCACCATTGCCCCATTCCTCCTTGCAGACACACAAACATAGCCACTGGGAAAGTGGAATAAGGCTTCATTGGAGGATTCAAGATCCTGAAGATTCCATCCTACAAGGGGAATCGAAACGGGGAATCCTTGGTCAGGTCACCATTGCCCCATTCCTCCCAGCAGGCACACAAACATTGCCACTGGGAAAGTGGAATAAGGCTTCACAAGGATTTAAGATCCTGAAGATTCCATCCTACAAGGGGAATCCTTGGTCCCTGTCTCTTCTGAAGTTAATTTTTTTCCTTGACAGACCACCGTCAGCAAACGGGAAAGCAACAACAGTGATCTCTAGATCATTATTTGCTGATGGCTAGTTCACATTTTACTGATCGCTAGGTCGCCGATCACCAGATCGCCAATTGCTAGCTCAATGCAGATCTTTGACCTCTAGTTTTGCCAATGACTAACGATCTCCAATTGCTAGCGTTCCCAATCATCGATTGCTAGTCAATAACCAGTCATCAGCTTGCTGATCACTAGATCACCGATGGGCAGCTCATTTTTCTTCGATCATTGAACTCGCTCGCTGATCTCTGACCAGCCCACCCTTCAGCTTGCTCATCTCTGACCAACCAGGAGGGACCATAATCAGCTTGCTGATCTCTAACGCGCCATCGGCTCACAGACCACCAATTCCTCTGTCATCGGCAATTTGCCAGCAGTTTTTGACTCAAACTTACTAGTCAACCGCTTACTGTAGTTCCTAGGTCAGGAGGTATACAACATACTTCTCACTACTGGTCGTTCGCCATCACACTAAAGTGATTGGCAAATGTTTGACAACCCTCATCAACGACTTGTCGACAGGGAACTGCATGCGAGCACTCTCCAACTGCACAGTAACCACGATACCCAACGGTTAACCATTGATTAACATTCGCCAGATTGATTCTATTCTAAGGAATAGCATCAATCCCATCTGGGTGTAGGGTAAGGCTAAGCATTGCCTTCCTTCTGTTAGTTAAAGGAATTCTCTCTTGAGAAGAATTCTTACACTGGGTATCGCGCCTGATCCTTTACGACACGAGTCAAGACTCCAGCGTCGACAATCTTCCATGCAAAAGGATCCGCAAGGAGCTGTCCCTTTGGGTCGATGTCCACACCATGTTGTAGTTCGAACAAGGGCCAAGACCTCAGGTCTTCATTTGCACACTGGACCTAAAGGACACTTACTCCCAAGTCCGAACTATCCATCTAGGAAGGTTGGAAGATTCAGTCTAGACAAACAAGAAACACCAGTTACAGGCACTGTGCTTCGGTCTTTCCACTACACCCATCCTGGTCTCACAGGATCGGCTTCTGTCTCCTCTGTCTCGGGATGACTGACTGACCTTAGCAGACTCGGTGGCAACCTTGCATTAACACCGGAACTTCTGAAGTCTTTTTACCAAGATCCAGTGATCAGGGTAGACCTACGGAAGTCTTCCCTACTTCCCTCCCAGGAGACTGGTGTATCTGGGAATGATTCTAGACACCAATCTCCACAAAACCTCGAAACGAGAACGACTCCCATTCCAAGAGACTTGAGTCGAAAAAAGAAGAGAGGAGGGACCATAGTGCTGCATCACACAACCTCAGCCCTCTTGGTCAGAGCCCGGAAGTACCTTCACTTAAATCTGTTTAGAGATGAAGGTCAACTTTCCGGTCCTTCAGCGGCCTCATCAGTTCCTAACAGGCCACTCAGTGATGTGATGGACGACGCACCACACACCACATAGAGACTCACATCAACAGGCAAGAAGGAACTTGCTCGTAGCCTCTTCTCATCTAACAGTATAAACTCTAAGATGGGCCAAAGTCTGTTCGGTACCACTATCAGCCTGCTTCATTCCAGACTGGAAGAACGTGCTCGCCGACAATCTGTGGACAGCATCTCAGATAAGGTATACCGAATGGACTTTGGATCGCCATGTAGCCGACAAAGTCCCAACTTTACAAGGTTCTCCAAATAGGGGTCTGTTCGCAATGCTCCTGAATCTCAGGCTGCCGTTGCTCACCAGCCCTAGACCCCAAGGCTTTCTGGCAACAACGGCGAGTACAACAGTGACGTTTACGTCTCGTCCCTTTTTTATCTGGAGAAGGGCACTCAAGAAGGCTAGAACATCGGTCAACCTCTCAAGGACTCTCCTAGCTCCGCTATGGCATTATGCAGAATGGTTTCCAAACCTTTTGCAGCTCCTGATAGTCTCCAAGAGAACCCTCTCCACATCACAGACAACCCACTTCGACACCTACCATAAGCTATAGCTTTGCTATGATTGTACGCCTGGAGACTACCCAATACCTTTTTGTGAAAAGGTTGTCTAGATATCTGAGGAATTCCTCAGCATCAGTCTACCAGGAATTATCATGTCTTGTGTGGTTGGTGTCATGGGAAAGTGTGTGTCTCCACTCGATACCTCAATTCCAGCTATAGCGGAATCCTCGAGTATATACAAGAGGAAAAGTTCCGACAGGTAAAGAGGATCACTCAACCTTGATCCTTCACCTTCAAACTGAAAGAAAGGGACACCCTCTCATTGATAGACTTTTCCTAACTCATACAGACTTACAACTTTCCCCAGTCAGATTTGAGACCTTCCTCTCGGAACATGGTTCAAATCTCCGATTCCTAAAGGGACCTCCTTATGTTCCACTTCACCAGGCAACAAATTTTCTCCTAATTTAAGAACACAATGTTCCTACACACTCGGACAGCAACCATACGAATCAAGGAACTTCATGGTCTCTCTTTCAACATCTCCCATTATTGAGAAGGGCGAAAGACAAAGTTCTGTTTCGTCCCTGAGTATGTCGCCAGACACAGTCTCCGGAGGTGACGGATCCTACACAAGTCTCAACTCGGTAACAAACGATCCAAATCATCCGTTACTGTACCCAGGGTAAGGTATGAGACTTTACATAAAGAAAATGGCAACAGCCCTCCCGGGTCCCTTCTATTGTCATCAGCACTGGGAGAGAATAGAGGAGGATCACCGAAACATCATCTCGACATGACGACTCAGTGTCCTTCTTAGCAGATTACTCTGTGACGCAGGTTTTACAAGAAAGGATGTGAATGCTCCAGGGGACTTTCACAACCTTTCTCCTGCAAGACGTGACCCACAGGAACTCGATACGATCTCTATCGGTCCGGTGGTAGCTGCACAACAGCTGGTTGTATACCTCAAGCTCCTTATTGGACAATAGCAGAAGGTTGAGGGCACTGTTACCTGGTTTTAGTCTACGTGAATGAAAAGATTTGACTGGCTCTTATTCTTTTCTTCATCCAACTTTCTCGTGGGGAAAGCAGCATCCTGGGTTCTCTGTATAAGCTGACCTCCAACCACCGCAGGTATACCATGCTCCCTTGTGTACCTAGTATTAAACTAATACTGTTGTGTCCCTATACCCTGGCAGGGTGGTATTGGGAAGTCTTGGTTACATCAGGTTTTTCCTACATAGACTGAATAACACTACCTAGACAGTCACACTTCTGTACGTCTCAACACAGCTTGCGTAGGCCGCGGACTTTGCGTAGCAAGGTTTAGTGAGGGCAGGGACTCCCTATTTTTTGAGTACTAACATACTCAGATAAGGAGCCCCTGGGCAAAGCCAAAAGTCAGATAGTCAGTGACGTCCACCCTTCCTAATGGGTGAGTCACCCCTAAAAAATAGCATGGTTTGTATTCCAGGTACGGAACAAATGACAAATTCGTAGATAATTTGTATTTTTCCTAACTATACAAACCTTAGCTATTTATACAAACTTGCCCGCCATCCATATCCCCCTTTAAGTCCTTCCTCCAAGCAAAGTGACTAAATCACAGGTGTGTGAACAGGAGTGGTAGGAAGCTACCCCCCCTAGCCCAGCTAACTACCGGTGTGGGTAGTTAACCCTCGCTAAATTTTAATGGCTCGTCATTTCAGCTCCGCGTAAGTATAACCCCCTAATAAATAGCTAAGGTTTGTATAGTTAGGAAAAATACAAATTATCTACGAATTTGTCATATTTCGGTAATTATGTTGAAAATACACTCTGTTCAGTATACAGTATAGCTACTGTTGCTCATTGGAAAGCAAGCAAATCGTGACCCACTGGGATTGCGGGCGCACCACTTCCATATACTGCCACTATGGTCCCCCATAATTGCCTTTATATAGTGATCCAAAAACTCACAATATGAGTACTTGGCTCCAATAATGATGGTCAGAATTGTATAAAACACAAGATAGTGTATAGGAAAAATATATGGTTCATATAACTGGCTAGAAATTAAAGTATCGTGTATTTACGTTTTCCTCTGTATAACCTATGGGGCTTGGGCATGATAACATGCGTATTACTGTACTTGATTAAAATGTAAATAGCATTTTATTCTCAAACCAGAATCTGATTGTGGGTTGCTGCACATGCATTGCTATCATTCGCATTAGGTAGTTTTGTTTTTTGTATGACATAGTCATTAGTTGGCTTTTTTCAAAGAATGAAGAACTTCCAAATACTTATGCATAAGATCTGATCATGACAATAGTATAAGATTAAAGGTAGAGTGCCTGGCCCCTTTCCTCTCTTCCTTCATCTCTTGGGATGCAGCATTTATTCCGTTATTTTCTGCGGTTGAGCTTCAATTCTGAGCAGCTGTTCTATACAAGTCAATTATAGAAGTATCTCCTCCATCCTCCTTTTAAGGGGGAGGATGGATGGATTGCGCCTAATTGGCCATACATTATGGCATCATATTCTTACAAGGATGCAGGTTCTTCTTTGACCATCTGTCAGCAGACAAAAACCTAGTCAAACCCATGAAAATCTATTTTCAAGTGTTGGGAGGTGGTGGGAATCAACACTCTTGCACCTCTTATCAACTATGAGTGTATTGACATCCTGGGATTTTAAACTAGCCTCTATGGTTATAGAGACTTCCTCCCTCATAAGGATGAGTCTTCTATTTCAAGCATGAGGGTTTGCGTTCATATAGGAACAAATCACAGTTTTTAAAAGTAATTTATATTTTCTTAACTATACAAACCTGAATCCTTTAAGTGTCACTTCAAGCCTCAACCACCCTGCAAGGGGTGAAGGTCAAAGTGGCTACTCTGTGTGCTGGCAATTCCCCGCCACTTGCCAGTAACTACAAACATCTCGCTCTAAATCTGGAATTTACTACAAAAAATCTCCAGGTAATTTCTAGAGGAAGAAAATATAATTATGAATTTCTATTTTCAAAAGGAGAACCAAATCTTCTCGATGGAAGTGGTCATTCTATCATCAAATTTTTCTGCAATATTGAAATACCCTCATGTAAAATATTACAGTACAACAAATATATCTTAAGGTTGTGTTACAATGGTCACTCCATTACGTTACATGGGTTCAATAACAATTACTAAGTGTAGATTAAAAAAGCTGAAATCATACTCCTATTGAAGGACTCAGGTTTGTATAGTGAAAAATTTGAATATTTTTTTTTTTTTAATTTGAGGTATTAGGGAATGATTGAATTACCATTGAAATAAAGTGTATTTCCATGACAATAGATTAAAGTATGACTGGCTTGCTCCTGTATGCATTAGGATTTTTAGTCATTGGAATGAATTCAGATTCTAGGTAATGGATCTAGTTAGGTTTTCATATAATGAATAAAATTAGAACTTGCATGTTTTCAAACTACAATAGATGTTTCTCATCAAAGAATTAATGTAAGACTAGATTTTAGACTGGCTTCTTAGTTAATTGTATAGGAACTGGTTAAAAGTGTGATTGAAAAAAATACTAGTACCCAGATGTTATTTGATAAACTTGTTACTTTAGAATCTAGTGTTACTGTTCTTTGCCTGAACTATGAACACTCCACAATGGGAGTTAGGCTGTTTCCTTGTGATAATTTTACTTCTAACATCGTTGCCACTCTTCATCGTGTTCATGTAATGATGGTTTCTCATCATGCATAGTCTAATGTTTGTTCCTACAGCAATTCAAACCCTTGGCCTTTGATACGAGTAAGGTTTCAGTGAAACTGGAGACAGGTGTTATAAATTTTGATACTACCACCACCTCAGTGGTAGTTACTGTTGGGTGGCAGGGAAGCCCCGTTCACCAGACAGGCCACTGGGCTCACACTTATTCGGCCAGCAGACAATATAATTTAGATGTACTGTACTCCCAGTGACTTTATCTGGCAGTTTAGATTATTGATTTTTCTTTTATTTAATAATTTTTAGGAAAAGTTGCTGTTTTTCCACTTTTTTCAATGTCTTCCTGATCCTTGGAAGACGTAAGGAAATCACCTAGTTCCCGTCTCTTTAGAGTTCCTAATTCTCTCTGCAAGTGTGTCTTAAGTGGCCTGTGCGATGCTGTGAAGGCAAGCTTCATGTTCTTCCCTCCTTTGCTGCTACTTCCAGGAGGAGAACAACAACAGAGAGGAGTTATATTCATGTGACTTTGAGAGCGTGTGATATCATCCTCCTGTGAGTACTGATAGTTGTCTTTTATGGGAAGAAACATCGGCATGCATGTATAGGAGGTGCCTGGCTACCTAAAATAGATGTTTGCATGCCTATTGCTAGAGCTCAGTTTTGTATCGAGAGTAGTGGTGCTAGGCCCCATGCGCTGGATCCTCACGAGTTAGATCTCCACTCACTGAATCTAAAAGTTGAAGAGGAATTCAGATTTTGGAGAGAGAAAACTGTCCCAACCTGTTGACAATCCCTTACACTTTTCAATAAGAAAAGAAGTATGTAGTTTTTTTGCATAAATTTGTTAGGCCATGCATTTTTATTTGACATTTTAATTTTAGTTTCATTTTTATATAAAAGTAATGGCTGCTATAGGTAATTTATTTAGTTTAGTTGTATACTCAGGCAACATCACATACTTCATTAAATCCTTTATTTTACTGATGGCTTTATATAAAAAACATCTTATCCTCCTAATGTCAATAATCAAATACTGTACTGCACTTCCAATTCTCTGTAAGAATGAAGTAGAAGACTAAGTCATGGTTCTATAATATTTTTATTCATTCTCAGGGTTGTAAGATAGATGACTTAACCAAAGCCATTGTGTTATTAAATTATTAGATACAGTATATAACATGAAGCTTAACTTCATACAAGGGAAGACGAGTATCTAGGAGCTTTCAATTGTGAGTCATGCCCACTTTTGCTACATATTCGTTGATGTGAACACACCATAGAAGTCAAATCAATAATTAGTTTGTTAGTTTATGTAAAATAAAATTAATAATTTGATTAAACATTGATAGGTCAGTCAAGGGGCAAAGGTAGAATAGGACAGGCAAAGGTAGATAAAGACAGGATTATGTGAGTAATAGATAAGCATGGATAAGGTCCGTTGGTCAATCATTATCAAAAGACATTTCTGGTTTGTTGGGAGTTATTTTATGGAGGATCCATACAATATGCAATGATAATTTAGTATGCCATTTCTATTACAAGAATGATACATTTGCTTGAGAAATTTAGGAAGTTACAGGTCTTTTTCTGTGGAGATTGAAAACACCACAATAAATATTCATTTGCGCAGTACTATACTCTTGTACGAGTACACTAAGTAATATTCTACTAAAACTGTTACCATGTCATTAAGTGTTATTTTTGCTCAGAATTTTTATACCTTGCTTTATAAATATTTCTTGAGTATCGTTTGACTAGGTATCCTCTGTGGTGTAAGATAGAATGTTTTATTCAGGGAATTATTATTTTTTATTGAGTAACTTTTGAAAAAAATCTAAAGGATTGGAAATAACCAGAAGCCAGTCGTTCGATTATTGTAGTGAATGTTTCCTTGTTAGGAATTAGGAGGTAGGCCTAATACTTTCCACTTTACCAGATTACTTTGCTATTGTAAATTTAATTACCATTGTAGTTTTTTATTCTCCTTTATATGTATTACATTAGAATACTGCATATTCTTTTTAGTTCATCATGTAGGATACTTCACTTAAAATATAGTCTTGATATTAAAGTGCACAGTAAAATGTTTCAATAATACTATTATATCGGTACAATTAACATCTTTTATCTATTTTCAGACTAAAATCATCAAAAGAAAATGAAATACTTATTTATAGCCTGCTGCTTAAAGCAGGAAATGAAACTGTACTGAGAATAGTGAGACATCCCTAATAACATCAAGATGAAGATCAGCAGTGAATAATCAAGAATTAACTACAGAAAAATCTCCAGATAATTTCAAGAAGAAAAATAATTTTCATTTAATAAATTTCTAATCTCAAAAGGAGAACCAAATCTTCTCAGCCGAAGCGACCACTCTATCATCAAACTTGTCTGCAGTATTGAAATATCCTTATGAAAAATATCATTACAGTACAACGAGTATATCTTAGGGTTTGTGTTACAATGGTCACTATTTACATCACGTGGGTTCAATAACTATCACCAACTGAAGACTAAAAAATGAATTAAGTTACAATAAATAAGTGATATAAATTTTCACAGCTATTTTACCCAATTATTTCAACTTTGATTGTCTTTTTCTTTGGAAATGGAATTTAATCAATCAAAACTTCAATTTTACTAAGTCTACAGTAGTAGGATTTATTATATCTTAATCTTTACAAAGTCAGCACATATAAAGCTAATTGTAGTTAGCTTTTAATTCTAGGTATCTTTCTGTTAAAAATGTTATTTTCATTAGTAAAATAAATTTTTGAATATACTTACCCGGTGATCATATAGCTGTCAGCTCTGCTGCCCGACAGAAAAACCTAAGGACAAAATACGCCAGCGATCGCTATACAGGTGGGGGTGTACATCAACAGCGCCATCTGTCGAGCAGGTACTCAAGTACTCCATGTCAACACAGAACCAATTTTCTCCTCGGCCCACTGGGTCTCTATTGCGGAGGAAGGGTGGGTCCTTTAATTTATGATCACCGGGTAAGTATATTCAAAAATTTATTTTACTAATGAAAATAACATTTTTCAATATTAAACTTACCCGGTGATCATATAGCCGATTCACACCCAGGGGGGTGGGTAGAGACCAGCATATATGTTAACATTAAGAGCTAAGTATTTTGTATTTCATTTTAGCAGTTATTCAAAATAACAAACATAAAATTAATAAGTACCTGGTAAGGAAGTCGACTTGAACAATTACTCTGCCTTTTTAAGTACGTCTTCCTTACTGAGCCTCGCGATCCTCATAGGATGCTGAGCGACTCCTAGGAGCTGAAGTATGAAGGGTTGCAACCCATACTAAAGGACCTCATCAAAACCTCTAATCTAGGCGCTTCTCAAGAAAGAATTTGACCACCCGCCAAATCAACCAGGATGCGAAAGGCTTCTTAGCCTTCCGGACAACCCAAAAAACAACAATAAAAAACATTTCAAGAGAAAGATTAAAAAGGTTATGGGATTAGGGGAATGTAGTGGTTGAGCCCTCACCCACTACTGCACTCGCTGCTACGAATGGTCCCAAGGTGTAGCAGTTCTCGTAAAGAGACTGGACATCTTTAAGGTAAAATGATGCGAACACTGACTTGCTTCTCCAATAGGTTGCATCCATTACACTCTGCAGAGATCTGTTTTGTTTGAAGGCCACTGAAGTTGCGACAGCTCTAACTTCATGTGTCCTTACCTTCAGCAAAGCATGGTCCTCCTCATTCAGATGGGAATGAGCTTCTCGAATCAAAAGTCTGATATAATAAGAAACTGCATTCTTCGACATAGGTAAAGAAGGTTTCTTAATGGCGCACCATAAAGCTTCTGACTGTCCACGTAATGGTTTAGTACGTCTCAAATAGTACTTAAGAGCTCTTACAGGGCATAGTACTCTTTCTTGTTCATTTCCAACCAAATTAGCAAGGCTTGGAATATCGAACGATTTGGGCCAAGGACGAGAAGGAAGTTCGTTTTTGGCTAAAAAACCAAGCTGTAAGGAACATGTAGCCGTTTCAGATGTAAATCCAATGTTCCTGCTGAAGGCGTGTATCTCACTGACTCTCTTAGCTGTTGCTAAGCAGACGAGGAAAAGAGTCTTCAAAGTGAGATCTTTAAAAGAGGCTGATTGAAGTGGTTCGAACCTTGCTGACATAAGGAATCTTAGTACCACGTCTAAGTTCCAACCTGGTATGGCCAACCGACGCTCCTTCGAGGTCTCAAAAGACTTAAGGAGGTCCTGTAGATCTTTGTTGTTGGAAAGATCTAAGCCTCTGTGACGGAAGACTGCTGCCAACATGCTTCTGTAACCCTTGATCGTGGGAGCTGAAAGGGATCTTTCCTTCCTTAGGTATAAAAGGAAGTCAGCTATCTGAGTTACAGAGGTACTGGTTGAGGATACTGATTTCGACTTGCACCAGCTTCGGAAGACTTCCCACTTCGACTGGTAGACTTTGAGAGTGGATGTCCTCCTTGCTCTAGCAATCGCTCTGGCTGCCTCCTTCGAAAAGCCTCTAGCTCTCGAGAGTCTTTCGATAGTCTGAAGGCAGTCAGACGAAGAGCGTGGAGGCTTGGGTGTACCTTCTTTACATGCGGCTGACGGAGAAGGTCCACTCTTAGAGGAAGTGTTCTGGGAACGTCTACTAGCCATTGCAGTACCTCGGTGAACCATTCTCTCGCGGGCCAGAGGGGAGCAACTAACGTCAACCTTGTCCCTTCGTGAGAGGCGAACTTCTGCAGTACTCTGTTGACAATCTTGAACGGGGGGAACGCATAAAGGTCTAGATGGGACCAATCCAGAAGAAAGGCATCTATGTGAACTGCTGCTGGGTCCGGAATCGGTGAGCAATAAATTGGGAGCCTCTTGGTCATCGAGGTTGCGAACAGATCTATGGTAGGCTGACCCCACAAGGCCCATAGTCTGTTGCATACATTCTTGTGAAGGGTCCACTCTGTTGGGATGATTTGACCCTTCCGGCTGAGGCGGTCTGCCATGACATTCATGTCGCCTTGAATGAACCTTGTTACTAGGGATATGTTTCGATCTCTTGACCAGGTGAGGAGGTCCCTTGCGATCTCGTACAACGTCATCAAATGAGTCCCTCCTTGCTTGGAGATGTACGCCAAGGCTGTGGTGTTGTCGGAGTTCACCTCCACCACCTTGCCTAGAAGGAGGGACTTGAAGCTTCTCAAGGCCAGATGAACTGCCAGTAGCTCCTTGCAGTTGATGTGCAACGTTCTTTGATCCGCATTCCACGTGCCCGAGCATTCCCGACCGTCCAATGTCGCACCCCAGCCCGTGTCCGATGCGTCCGAGAAGAGAAGGTGGTCGGGGGTCTGAACAGCCAGTGGCAGACCCTCCCTGAGGAGAATGTTGTTCTTCCACCAAGTCAGTGAAGACTTCATCTTCTCGGAAATAGGAACCGAGACCGCTTCTAGCGTCTTGTCCTTTCTCCAGTGAACAGCCAGGTGAAATTGAAGGGGTCGGAGGTGGAGTCTCCCTAACGCGATGAACTGGTCCAGTGATGAAAGCGTCCCTATCAGACTCATCCACTGTCTGACTGAACATCGGTCCTTCTTCAGCATGTTCTGGATGCATTCTTGGGCTTGACTGATTCTGGGGGCCGACGGAAAAGCCCGAAAAGCTTGACTCTGAATCTCCATTCCTAGGTATACTATAGTTTGGGATGGGACGAGTTGGGACTTTTCCATATTGACCAGGAGACCCAATTCCTTGGTCAGATCCAGAGTCCACTTTAGATTCTCCAGACAGCGACGACTTGACGCAGCTCTTAAAAGCCAGTCGTCCAAATAGAGGGAGGCTCTGATGTCTGCTAAATGCAGGAATTTGGCAATATTCCTCATCAGTTTGGTAAAAACTAGAGGTGCCGTGCTTAGGCCAAAGCACAGGGCTTGGAACTGGTATACAACCTTCCCGAAAACGAACCTTAGAAAAGGTTGGGAATCTGGGTGGATGGGGACGTGAAAGTAAGCGTCCTTTAGGTCTAACGAGACCATCCAGTCTTCCTTCCTGACCGATGCTAGAACCGACTTTGTCGTCTCCATGGTGAACGTCTGCTTTGTGACAAAGACATTCAGAGCACTGACGTCTAGCACCGGTCTCCACCCTCCTGTCGTCTTCGCCACTAAGAAGAGACGGTTGTAGAAGCCCGGGGATTGATGGTCCCGGACTATGACTACCGCTCCCTTTTGTAGTAAGAGAGACACCTCTTGCTGTAAAGCTAGTCTCTTGTCCTCCTCTCTGTACCTGGGAGAGAGGTCGATGGGAGTTGTTGCTAGAGGGGGCTTGCGCAAGAATGGAATCCTGTACCCCTCTCTGAGTAACTTCACAGACTGTGCGTCTGCGCCCCTGTTCTCCCAGGCCTGCCAGTAGTTCTTGAGCCTGGCTCCCACTGCTATCTGAAGAAGGTGGCAGTCAGACTCTGCTTCTAGAGGACTTGGAACCCTTCTTCTTGCTCCCACGTTGACTTCCGGCACGAGCACCTCCTCTGCTGGAGGCTCTGCCACGAAAGGGCGGAATGAACCTTGACGCTGGAGTGTCCATCCTGGGTCTAGGCACGGAGGGCAAAGGGGTGGCTTTGCGTGCGGATGACGCCACCAGGTCATGAGTGTCTTTCTGGATCAAGGAGGCGGCAATCTCCTTGATCAACTCTTAAGGGAAGAGACACTTCGAGAGCGGAGCAAACATAAGTTCCGACTTTTGACAAGGGGTGACTCCAGCTGACAAGGAGGAGCAAAGGTGATCCCGCTTCTTGAGGACCCCGGACACGAAAGAAGCCGCAAGCTCACTAGAACCATCCCGTATGGCTTTGTCCATGCAGGACATAATGAGCATGGAAGTTTCCTTATCAGAAGGGGAGGTCTTCCTGCTCAACGCTCCCAAACACCAGTCCAAGAAGTTAAAGACTTCGAATGCACGGAAAACTCCTTTCATAAGATGGTCCATATCCGAAGGAGTCCAGCAAATCTTGGAGCGTCTCATAGCCAGCCTGCGGGGAGAGTCTACCAGACTTGAGAAGTCGCCTTGGGCAGAGGCAGGAACTCCCAAGCCGAGAACTTCTCCCGTGGCATACCAGACGCTAGATCTGGAAGCAAGCTTGGCCGGGGGAAACATGAAGGTTGTCTTCCCAAGTTGCTTTTTGGACTGCAACCACTCTCCCAGTACCCTTAAAGCTCTCTTGGACGAGCGAGCGAGTACGAGCTTCGTAAAGGCAGGTGCTGCTGACTGCATGCCTAAAGCGAACTCAGAGGGAGGCGAGCGTGGTGCTGCAGACACAAACTGATCCGGATATAAATCCTTGAACAGCGCAAGCACTTTCCTAAAGTCTAAGGAGGGAGGCGTGGTCTTGGGTTCGTCGATGTCCGAATGTTGGTCGTCAAGATGTGCAGCGTCGTCATCATCAGAGAGTCCATCGTCTGAATGTTGAGGAGGAAGCGGCAAAGGAGTAGGTAAAAGCTGGTCGGCTGAGTCCGGCAGCACGGGTGCATGCGTGGCTGCACTGGACCCAACGTCATGGAACTGTTGGTCAGTCTGAGAACTGGCAACAACCATAGCTGAGTGGGGACGCAAAGCGTCTACTCCTGACTGTGGTCGGATAGCGGAGACCACCGTGGGTTGCGGAGGCTGACGCACCGCGTCAAAACACGGCAACTTAACTCCACCCTCCTGTTGTTGTGGTAGCACACGAACGTCAACGGAGGGTTCCGTGCGTCGGTGAACGTCAACATGCGTCTGGCAGGGTCGACTGCGCATGGGTGGAGGAGCTCTCACAGCTGGAGTGTGGGAGCAGGCAGCCTCAGCGTCTGCTGGGCGCACAACCGTGGTTGGTTGTAGGCTAACGGGTGCAGCGTCAACCTTCTCCGCACGATACTCCTGCATAAAGGAAGCTAACTGAGTCTGCATAGACTGTAGCAAAGACCACTTAGGGTCTACAGCAGCTGGTGCGGCAACAGACGGAGTTACTGCCTGTTGCGGTACCACTTTGCCTCTCTTAGGAGGTGTGCAGTCGTCGGAGGACTGCAGCGAGTCCGAACTGACCCAGTGGCTACACCTGGGCCGTTGGACTTGCTCGGAAGGGACCTTGCGTTTAAGAGGCCGTGAGACCTTGGTCCATCGTTTCTGGCGTGAAACCTCTTCCGCAGACGAGGAATGAACGGGCTCACTCGTCTTCTTGTGGGTGGGACGATCTAGGCAAGATACGTCCGAAACCACGGAGGGAACGTCTGTCCGCTGATTAAAGCCTGTCGAACCCTTTGGTCGTACGACATTGCTTCTCCCCTGGGCTTGGGAGCTTGCAAGAGGTCCCGGACTGGGAGGACGACAGGCACGAACAGACGCACCCTCATGCGTAACACTGACACTTTTCACTGCACAAACACTCACTTCACTTCCCACTGCACTTTTACCTTTCAACTCCCTGACGTCAGCCATGAGTTGATTGCGGTCATTCGCCAATGACTCGACTCTCTCACCCAGAGCCTGGATGGCACGCATCATATCTGCCATCGAAGGTTGATGAGAGCTAGCAGGGGGGTCGGGAGCAACCACTACAGGGGAAGGAATAGGTTGTGGGGCATGGGGAGAGGAAAAATCAACTGAGCGAGACGAACTCCTCCTGACTCTATCCCTCTCTAGCCTACGTGCATATTTCAGGAATTCTTGAAAATCGAATTCCGAAAGCCCAACGCATTCCTCACATCGATCTTCGAATTGACAGGCTTTACCCCTACAATTGGAACAAATGGTGTGCGGATCGATAGAGGCCTTCGGAAGACGCCTTGAACAGTCCCTAGCACTACACTTCCTGTACTTGGGGACTTGAGAAGGGTCAGACATCTTGAATTAGTCAAAGGGGGAATTCAAAATCTATCCAAGTCGTCAACAAATAATCCAAAATTCAATAAAAGAATGCAAGGAAGTATTGAAGATAACTTCTGCACAGCGATAGCTAATAACCAGAAATGAATACGTCACCAAATAACGTGAAAATCAATCCAGAAAACAACAGCGTATTTAGTAGGTCTTGCCGGTGGCACGACAGAGAGAAAATTGGTTCTGTGTTGACATGGAGTACTTGAGTACCTGCTCGACAGATGGCGCTGTTGATGTACACCCCCACCTGTATAGCGATCGCTGGCGTATTTTGTCCTTATGTTTTTCTGTCGGGCAGCAGAGCTGACAGCTATATGATCACCGGGTAAGTTTAATATTGAAAAAATACATTTAATGCCATTTTTTTCCAGTAAATTCTAAACTGTCAAAATTTAACTTGAAAATTTGGTCCAGATTTACATTTATTAGCTGCTTTGACTTTCTAATTAAAATTCAGATTGCAATTTCATAATTATTATTTGATATTACACAACCACAACCATTCAGTTAGTTGCCTGCAAACTTATTGGCATATACTGAATATTAATGTATTCCTATTCCCTCCTGATATTATTAGCCAAAATTATTGTTGGTACTGTACTGTAATGTTAAATTGATTGTTGTGTTCTGTATTGTAAATATTTAAAAAAAAAAAAAAAAAAAAAAATAACATTGGCAACCAATTAAGCAAGCAAATATAAATGAGGAAGGACTTCTTCCTTAGAAATTTGCTGCTCATGTTTTAAGTTTTCATTAACAGTTTTTAAATCAAATGTCAACTTCCTCTGAGCCTTTTAACATCTAGATAATATAATCTTTAGAATTGTGTACTGTAAACAAGTAATCAATTTTAGCAATTGATTCCAATTCATTCTAATGTATATTAACTGCATCTGGATATAACCATCAACTAATTTTCTTGACTCACTTCATCTTTTGTCTATGTCTACCATTTCATCTCTCATTTGAGACTGTATCATCCAGTTATTAGCAACTGTCATTGAATTGTCTTCTGCACATCTAATCTGCAGTAGGTCTGTGTTCTCTTAAAAGGTATAGGCAGATATACTTGAGATAGTAGCTATTGGACAGAAAGTCCCTCTTATTTAGCCAAGTCTCGCCAGTTCTGTTCAATCCCTTTTTTTCCTTGTGGTGAGGGTGGAAAGGATAGCTTATGATGATAATCTAGTAATCAAATTATGTATAGGTAATGCTATTTTAAATATACTATAGAAATAAAAACACTAATTGATGATTTTTTATTTTGTTTCAAAATGAGGCTCATTTCCTTCCCTCTTGTAGTAATGACCGATATTCTGCTTAACTGAAAATGTCATTAAAGCCCCAGTACTAGAATCATCTTTCATATATTTCACTTTAACCAAAGGAGAACCAAGTATGCTCTTTACACCTAGATAGGTTTACATACTGTGCTAGCAACTAAACCATTTATTTTGTGTAACGGGAGCAAGGAAATTCATGAATAGAAACGTTTTGAATATTTATAAAGGGAATCTATGTAATCAAGGTCTTGTATAATATTGCTCTCTCTCTCTCTCTCTCTCTCTCTCTCTCTCTCTCTCTCTCTCTCTCTCTCTCTCTCTCTCTCTCTCTCTCTCTCTCTCTCTCACACACACACACACACACACACACACACACACACACACACACACACACACACACACACACACACACACACACACACACACACAGAATTAAGGTTATATCCACATTAATAAAAAAAAATATTCTTGTTTCGAAGTAATATTAGATTGGGTTGGAACTTATTTTTTTCCATTGTGTATGTGAACTTAATCCCAAAACTTCATATCAAATGTCTTAGTAACTTTTGTTGAATTAATAATTTGCCCAAAATATCAATATTTAATTATTCTGTCACGTGTATAACATTTCAAATGCTTGTTTGCAGTAAAAGATCCTATTCATTTTTCTTGTCTAGTGAATGAAAATTTGCATTTCAAAATATTAAAATGACAAAATTGCTATTAAAAGAGTAAAATCTCTTGTCAACTGGTTTTAAGCTTTGCATAATCTCTACAAAAGATGCAATTTCCTGTCTAATACTTGTCTAGAATGTAATGTTTATAGGTAATAAGTTACAGTTTGAAGCATTTTGCAGAATGAAGTTTTATATTAAAAGATTTCAAGAAAGGAATGGTTACTGTATTTAATTTATGGTAGTCTTAAGAGCAGGAAACCATTAATGAAGTAGTTTTAAATCCATATTCAGGGAATATTTCTTGCTTGAAGTGGATGTTTTTCGAATGGATTTAATGCAAAATTTCAATATTATTCCTGAAAGGCTTAAAGGAGTAATTTCACCCAATAACAGGATCAAAACCAATATTGTGGAAAGAGAATGCTTACACACATGGTTCTTGATACACAGATAAACTTCATGGGATTTAGGAATAGCACCCACTGCTTAAGGGGAAAGTAAAGTAGACAGGTCGTGATCTATTATTTATGACAATGGGAGGAATAATTACCTTTAGGGAAGCTGTGATAAAAACTGGTTTTCTTGAAACAATTTGGTGAAATCTGGCGAGATTCCTTTCAATGTCGAATTTTGAAGGTGGATTAGTACTTTAAAGATATTCAAATTTACAGGGTAACATTATTTAGCACAATTTTAGGAATAATCACCTTTATAATTCTATATAAAAACTGAAGGGTTTCTTAAAACACTTTGGTGGAAGCCTGCGAGATTCCTTTCTATGTAGGATTTTGAAGGAGGATTAGTACTTTTAAAATAATTGCAGATTTAGAGGGTAACGTTGTGGTTGGTAATTTCAATTGGAATAGAAGTTCCTTAGGCCTAGATTGTATGTTGAAACCTATCAAAAGTAGTAGTTTTATTGGTAGAATTGACTTGAAAGTCCAAGATATAAGTTTTTATAAATAGGATATGAATTGAAATGGCTTAATGAAATGCTGTATTTTGCATTTACAGTTGTTTTAGATACAAATAGCAATCATGAAAATTTTGAGAAGTTTTTTTGTATAATTCATAACTTTACATTGGTTAGATTGATGATTTCAAATGTTTTGTAAATAATGATTTCAAATGTTTTGTAAATAATGATTTCAAATGTTTTGTAAATAATGATTTCAAATGTTTTGTAAATAATAAGTGCTACTTGATGTAATTTTCATGAGAAATATAGGTATGGAGGAAAATATTTTAGAGACCAGTGCAAGGGTCCTGAGTGATTATGGTAAAAAAAGGTGACACCATTGCTAGTAGTATAACTACTTATAAAGGATAAGTATAGGTAGAAGGCCCAGTATTTTGACTTCAGGAATATTATGGGAATTTCATAGGAGTATCCTTGTTTCATTCTTGTCAGAGAACTGGAGATGGTTCATTCATGATATTTAGTACAAGATACTTCAGTAACTAAATGCAACCAATTTCCATTTTCATAACAGGAGAAATGCCTTGAGGTTAGCAATCCTTGCTTTTAGCAAGGGATGGGGCTAATTCTTAAGAACTAACCTCTCATTCCTAAACCCCAAGTTTTGATATCGCATTTCTCTTATGAATAAAGAAGTTTGTAATTAGTTATTCAAATACTTTGTACTCAATATCGTGAATGAACCCTCTATAGTTCTCTTGACTAGAATAAAATTAGTCGGTAATGCCCATGATGTTACTGAAGTCAAAATACTGGGTCATCTACCTTTACATATCCTTTATTTGTGGTTATACTATTAGGCCTGTTATGTCGCCCTTTTTGGTCATATCATTCGACTTTTGCACTTTTATCTTTAAAAGTATTTTCGTCCATACCAACTATTCTTATGCAATAAACCTTATCAAGTAGTTATTTATATAAAATAAAAATTTGGTTGCATTTATGCTAATATGGTTTTGCCATGTGAAATAGGGTGCCTAATAGTTTATATTCAGTATGTAGTGAAGATGATAAACTACTTTTATTGTAAATTTACCATACTCAAGCATTGTAACATCTTTGGAATTCAGAAATAAAATGCATATGAAGTACTACGCTTTTTAATTTAGTTTACCCCTTACAATAAAGAAAACGGAATGAAAATTATGAATAAGAAAACGGAATAAAAAAAATGCAAAAACTTATGAGTGAAGAATTAAAAAAAAAAAGTAAACTTCACGTGACAGAGTGTTCTCCTTAAACGCCCCCCTACCCCTTAAAGTACCAGCAAATGCCTTATTCCCCACCTAAAAAGGGCTAAAAGGCTCATGAAATAGTCCTCTCTCTCAACTAGCCACTTGTTCATTTGGAATGTCATTGACCCCTCACATACAGAGTTCGTTCACTCCCCCACTGGGGTATGAGAGCAGCAGTACCATTGTTTTATGAATATTAAGTACAAGTTAAGATGGCCGAGCTGTCTCTAGTTTGATTTTGCACCAAAGTCCACTTCTTAATTCAGCTGCCTGTTACAGTATGTTTTATCCGACCAAAGTCAGTCATGATAAATAATGACCATATTTCCATTAGTTAATATTCCCCAAAAGCCTCTTATTAAATATTTGAAGTTATTAAATAAATATTTTAGGTACAAAAGTATACCTAAATCTGTACTTAAAGCTACCAATTAGGACAATCTGATTGAAGAACAACTTATTCGTTAAAAGACTTTTATTGTAGAAGATTGAATGCCAACATGAGACAGGTTTCAGTATAATCATTTGAGTTATATAATTGGAATAAAAACACTACGAAATCAATGACATAGCATCAGACTTGTGAAACCCCATTTTCTAAAAGCTTTAAACGCCCGAGATTCAAAGAAAACTTAAACGTTGTCATACATTAAGCTCACAATTTGATGATGAAAAGACTCATAGGTGAGTCACCCTTCATTTATTATGCATGGGATGAAAACTTTTCGTTTTCTTTGTATCACCGTCAGTGTCCGTTTTCTTTTATGACAACTGTAGGGTTGACTAAAGCTTCGCATTCGGGGTTACATATTCCATGATTGTGTAAGTAAGTAGTGCTTTCTCTAATAGAAAGATAAAATTATTAATAAAATTAAAAAGGAAAAGGAAAGCCCACCAAGGCCATCCCCTGTCCCACCTAGTAACAGATAATTAGTGCAAAGTTTTCTTCTGAGGAAGCAATGTTACTAGGCCCTTGAATGCTTTCCTTTTCCTTTTTTTTTTTTTTCTTTTTTTTAATTGATAATTTTACAAACAATTATATCGGGATTATAATTCAAAGACTCCAGGAATAGCTTAGAGCTCTCTTGAAGTTGAATGGTAAAACATTTATACCATTATTTACATTACTATAAAACCAATTCCAGCTATTATAAAGTAACGTTAATTCTTTACTGTAACATGAAATTGAACACTTACACAAGAAAAAAATAATTAGTTTTTCTAGAATGGAAAACAAGTGCAAAATCTTAAAGATGTGAGTCATTTTCAAGCCTTTTGTGCAATTTCAGAACGATCCATTACTACAGACACCTGAAGCTCGGTGAAAAGCAGACAAGATTCACAAATGCCAAGTTGCCTCCCTGTCTCGTCCCATTTAATGTACATGATTGAGTCGGGTAAAAGAGAAGAAGACATGCAAGGCTACTGCCCTGACCATCCTTGCTACTCCTCCCAGCAGACAGTCAGATCGGACCGAAGTACGCATTCACCTTACACATGGACACCAAAATCACTTTAGCTGTGTAATAAAGTTTTCGAATGCAAACCCTTGAAAAAGCAACGACAGAAAGCGAGTTTAACCTGATACACTTCATAAAGCTAACGATATCTTTTATAATTAACATAATGAGAATTGCTTTTTTTTTCTTTTGTTATGAAACTTATTCTGATTGAATGTTTGCCTACCATTTGTTTTAATTCAAAGATAATTTAACTCACAATAACAAACTCAGGTTTACAACCAATGCCTCGAGATACACACTACTCCTAGAAATAAGATTATGTCCTATACACCTATAGAATTAAAGAAATTCAACTCCACGAAATACTACCCTCAGCTTATACTATCTTCAGCCTATAATTCCTTTCTACTGTATAATATCCTCAGCATATAAGCCCTTTATTTACTATCATTTTGCAGCTATTTTTAATACACTTCATATTTTAATCTCTAACTATACTATCCTCTGCTCATTATCCATTACTATACTATCAGGGGCATATATTCCCTGACTAAGGTTTCCTCAATCAATAATCAAAGGAGATGAAGTTTCCCCAGTCAATAATCAAAGGAGATGACTCTTTATTATTTATTATGTATTCGATGTAGGTCCTGTGTAACTTATTATATCACTACAAGTTATAGTTAAAATAGTAATGATAAAACTATTTTTAGGAATCAAGATAATTTGATACTTTCTGGAATTCTGTACTTAATAGACTTTAGGTTATCCCAATTTGAAATTAAGCTTAAAATGTTTTTTTATTTTTTTTCTATTATTTTTTTAAGTTACTAGAATGACCTCAGACAAGAGACAGACAAACAAACGGAGATCACGTTCGCAGAGTATGATATTCTCTACTGAAAATCAGGACAAGATGAAAAAGAAATTAAATAAAAGATATGATTTTAGTATTGTTCGGGACACGAAGGTCTCTGAGCTTCTAAATACCTTATAATGTGAAGTTGAAGAAAGTACCTACGAAGGCAAATATATTTTTTGATGATCAAATACTTAAATATCTATAATTCACATATTGGAATTTATTGATTATGAATTCATTATGCTTTCTGATTTAGAATAAAAAACAAAACTAGAAACTTTTCGCAATATTAGAACACAGGACCTGGTGTTACAAATTATATAAAAGTTAATTATTAGTAGAGGAATACATACTTATAAAGAGCAAAGCATCAAACTCAAATTTCTCTGAATAAAAAGACAAATTATAATCTTTGATCAATAATTTTTTGGTGACTTTATGAAGACTGAAATATTATCCTTAGATAATTTAGCAAATCATATAACTATTACCTCAAAACTCTAAAATAGAGAACAGAATTTACCCTGTTAGGGTTTCTTTATATAAATTCTTATAAATGACTAAAAATAAGTTAAAAACACAATTATCCCGGATAATCTATAATATTTAGGATTATGCAATAACTTCAACTGATTTTTTTACTCTATTACATTTCTAAGAATGAATATGGGTTATTTCAAAAACTTAAATTGGCAAATTTATTTTCATTGATGATCTTACTGACACAGGATTCTACACCTAGAAAACATTTTTTTGTTCTTTTTTTTTTCCTTTTTTAAGAAACTCGAGTTTATAGCTTGGAAATGAGCTGACTGACTGGGTGTTGTACACATTAAATGGCTAGAGGAGATTTTCACATTTTCAGAGTTAAATAAACTTTCTTCATAAGCTAAGCTACATAAATTAAAATAAAAAACCATCTATTTCTGCATAAAAAAAATGACAGTCCTAATTACCACCAAGCTACATAAAAAGTGTAACTAAAATCCTTTGACTTAATCAAAGTACCAATGACAAACAAAACTGACTACCCATGTCCACCTTGGGCTCTACTCTACTGAAAGGAATTAGGCAAAAGAACGACCTAACTTCTCCATAAGAATCTCACACCAGTCACTCAATACTAGCAAAACAATCCCTCATTCCTTGCAGTAGAATTCATAACACTTTCACAGCACAAATCCCCAACTTTCAATATTTGAAAATCCTCATCAAAATTAAATCTGACACCGATATCATGATAAAAATTAACTGGGTTTTAATAATATTCATATACTGATGTGCGAAGAATAGCCATCATAGAGTTTTAAAAAGTGGCTTTAAAAACAATTCACCTCGTTATCAATAAGAAACAAAATAACGGGAATCCTGTGATCAGCGTTTTTTAAGAGGGAAGTTTGATTTGATTAAGAAATATGGCCCAACGCTTGGGCCTGTGAGGTCTGTCAAGTCTCCACGTGCCACGGAGAAAACCATACAAGTTCACTTTGAAGTAAAAGTTATAAGAGCTTTGAGGGCAAGATGGAATATTGAAGGCCGGGAAAAAAAAGTGGTAAAGTTGAAGGTTATAAAAACTAGTGCAACTGCAATAAGGTCTGAAAAAAACGCTACCAAGACCGTTGAGAAACGCCTACAGTACATATAATCTTGTGAGGTGCACTGATCGCACTACCCCCTTCTTGTGTTTGTGAGAGAGAGAGAGAGAGAGAGAGAGAGAGAGAGAGAGAGAGAGAGAGAGAGAGAGAGAGAGAGAGAGTATTTGTATGTGTGTATGTGTATGTGTAGAGAGAGAGAGAGAGAGAGAGAGAGAGAGAGAGAGAGAGAGAGAGAGAGAGAGAGAGAGAGAGAGAGAGAGAGAGACCCTATTAGTTGCATCGTGCAACAAAAAAATAACACTAAGGTAGCTAGAATATGAAATATACATACTTTTACAGCTTTATCAATTAATATCAATGAATTTTAACTTTAATTCTCAAACTGCTATAACCTGAGTGAGCTCTGATGACCCCTTTAGGGCAAACAACTAAAGCAATGGTATCCTGGAAGTGTATGAGCACATGAATAATTACTTACAAAGTCAGTAGTGGGTACTTTGTTTGTGGCAAAATTAAGACCTAAGGAGGCATCGAAGGACATAATCTTTAATATTGTACTGTAACATTTCAAATTGTACCCTCTTTCAATACTAAAATTTAACAATATCTCATTACTAATAACGAGTAAGGTTTTTATTACTTTGATAACTATCCATGTTCTGAATGTGAAGTATTTTAATCATTACAGCTCTAATCAAATTTTACGCTAGTTTCAAATAGGATAGATTGATATGCGTTATCTAATGAATTAAAAGAACAACTGGTATCTAACAAATGAACAAAAGGTAAGATGGATACACAAAACAATGAACAATCCAGTACATAATCTAATAATCTTACAATTTCTGTACATTGTGAAGATATTTAGTCACGAACATAGTTAAGGGATCCAAAAATGAGGAGTAAAGCAGATTCTGAATTAATTATGTTATGGAATTACCGAAGTTTAGAATATGACATTTTAATTATTATAAATTTTAAATGTGTAAAATCCATAATACGTCTCTTATAATATTGTGAATTTTCCTAAAGGAAGGATACTGCTTGGACACGGGAGTATTTCTGCACATCAGTATTGAATTGACCAAAATGAGAGAGAAAAACAGAATAAACTACCTAGAAATCAATACTTCTTTAAAACAGGTTATGAGGATACGTATATGAAGCAAATTTTATGAAAATAGAACTTTCCCACTTTGAACAATATAAGGAAATTTTAAAAAATCCAAGCTATAAATACAGGAAACTTTGCATTTAAAATGCATAAACCTGACGAGATTCTTTTTCAACAATTTGTAAACCTATTCTTTATACTAAACATGCTTCCCTACCCTTTAAACAGCACAAACACACACACACACACACACACGCACACACACACACACACCTATCTGGACAGCTTTCGCGTCAACGACAACATATTCGAAAACTTATTACACAATTCGTCTAAAAATGATTAAAGTGTTATTTATCCCTCCTTTATGTCATGGGCACAAACAACACGAGACAAGAAACAAAATAGAATTTCTGAATCGAGCTGTGCACCTTTTCACAGGGCCCAGGTATCTTGCCATAATGAAAAGCTCCGAAATGCAAGACTTCAAAATGACACCTTTTACCAAATGGTTTCTAACACTTACGTTAAGTACACTTGTCATTAATCTTTAACATTTTAATTATACTTGAACTTTAAGTTTTTATGAAAAAATTCAAAATAACAGTTACCATTGATTACACATTAACTTCAAAAAGAGCATAAACATGTGTGGAGCACATTGAATCATAATCCTTTTACATTCTTTTCACTACTTACATTACACAGTTCACAGCAAATTTGATGATCTTGTCATTGATACAAGTGTATACAATTTTACTAAAAATGAAAACGAAAGTACTAAAACCTGTACATTTGACATAATAACCTCCTACAATGTAAGTTCTTAAACATTCTGAAATATTTGACTTTAAATAAGACCATTAATAATAAATTCTCAACTATGATAAAATTTAACAAACTTCAAAAATTTGAGGCTTTTGAGCAAGTTAATAATGGCATAACACAGACATAATTTTTCATGACTTTAGCTGTCAGGATAAAACCTACACTGACAAGACAGCTGGATCAATAAGCAGACTAAAGTCCAAAATGTTTACCAGCACAGACTATCGGCCATTGACAAGTACAATATATTCAAGCTAACACATTGAGCTACATCTCTCAAAACACCAGTGAAAGAATGAACAAATTCTGTACGTGGGGAATACAATAACAGTCTAAAGGAACAAGTGGTTATTCTAGTTAAGATCAGGATCTACCTCATGGACCATTCAGCCCCTTTAGTGGTGAGGAATAAATTGGCAAATGCTGACGCTCAAAGAGGAGGGGGGCAATGGGACTCATCAGCCATATGAGGCGAGAGTCGGTTTTTTTTATAACATTTCCAAATTTGGGATTAGGAAGGATCAAGGATGGGGAGTTGGAGTTCTGAAACTGGAGGTGAGAATCAGATTAAATTAGAAGAGGACATGATTAAACCTTGGTGGGAAATGTGTTCCAAAACTCCCTTTACTTTTAACAATTAGCATGTTATTCTTCAAGGTATGTTCATGTAGCCCCGAGAGAGAGAGAGAGAGAGAGAGAGAGAGAGAGAGAGAGAGAGAGAGAGAGAGAGAGAGAGAGAGAGAGAGATTACTTAAAGGACTTAGAAATTGAAGGAGTTTTCTTAGATTGGAGTGGCCATTAAAATACATGAAGTTTACATCCTATCTATTCTATAAATAATCAAAATCTACTTTTATCAACACAACCACATAATTCCAAACTCTTCTCCCTCCCTTTAACTAAACAGAAAATACTTCACATAAAGGTTTTACTGACCCAAGCAATTAAAATTTTTATCCAACTATGCAGTTCTCTGCAGAAGTTTTTTTTCCAGTAATCAGCTGTTTTCTTGGATTACCTACTATAACTCTTAATTAATACGGTTCCATTCTAATAACAGTAAACAGTCACACCGTTTAGATTCTTTTTATATCATTCAATAGGTCTACAGCTAGTGACTCATAAATCAACAATCAAAGTTTTAGGAGTTGACGTTAATACCTGCCATAGCTTATTTTCAATTATGGTCAAAAGGAACGTGCAAGTGTAAGTAGGGTCAGAATGAAAGTACAAGTGTGGGTAGGGTCAGAAGGAATGTGCAAGTGTAGGTAGGGTCAGAATGAACATACAAGTGTAGGTGGGGTCAGAAAGAACGATCAAGTGTAGGTAGGATCAAAAGGAACATGCAAGTGTGCATAAGGTCAGAAGGAAGGTGCATGTGTAGATGGGGTCAGAAGGATACTACAAGTGTGGGTGAGGGTCAGAAGGAACGTACAAGTGTAGATGGAGTAGGAAGGAACGGGCAAGTGTAGGAAGGGTCAGAAGGAACATGCAATTGTATGTAGGGTCAGAAGGAAGGTACAAGTGTAGGTGACGTTAGAAAGAAGGTGCTAGTATACGTGGGGTCAGAAGGAACGTGCAAGTGTAGATGAGGTCAGAAAGAAGGCAGAAGTGTAGGTGGGATCAGAATTTATGAGCAAGTGTAGGTAGAATCAGAAGAAGGGTGCAAGTGTATTTAGAGTCAGAGGGAAGTTGCAGGCATAAGTGGGGTCAGAAGGAAGTTCAAAGTGTAGGTAAGGTCAGAGGGAATGTGTATATGTAGGTTGGGTCAGAAGGAACGGGCAAGTAAGATCAGAAGGGAGATACAAATGTGGTGTGGTCAGAAGGAGGGTGCAAGTGTAGGTAGAATCAGAAGGAAAGTGCAGGTGTACGCGGGGTCAGAAGGAATGTGGAAGTGTAAGCGAGCTTAGAAAGAAGGTGCAAGTGTAGGTGGGGTCAGAAGGAACGTGCAACTAGGATCAGAAGGAGAGTACAAGGTAGGTGAGGTCAGAAGGAGAGTACAAGTGTAAGTGTAGTCAGAAAGAGAGTACAAGTGTAAGTGTGGTCAGAAGGAGAGAACAAGTGAAAGTGTGGTCAGAAGGAGAGAACAAGTGAAAGTGTGGTCAGAAGGAGAGTACAAGTGTAGGTGTGGTCAGAGGGAGGGTGCAAGTGTAAGTGTGGTCAGAAGGAGAGAACAAGTGAAAGTGTGGTCAGAAGGAGAGTACAAGTGTAGGTGTGGTCAGAGGGAGGGTGCAAGTGTAGGTAGAGTCAGAAGGAAAGTGCAGGTGTAGGTGGGGTCAGAAGGAACGTGGAGGTGTAAGTGAGGTTAGGTAGGAGGTACAATTGTAGGTGGGGTCAGAAGGAACGTACGAGTGTAGGTAGGGTCAGAAGTTGCGTTGCAAAGACCATTAAGCAATACCTACATTACACCACCAGATATACGCTGATGGTACTATGCCCCTTCGGAGATTATATATTTGATTTCATATCTAGCCTTTTGATAACCTAAATATTTGACCTTTATTCTCCCCAACCAATGTTTCATAATCTTTTTGCGCATTGGATCTTTAGAGACCTATATTTCATTACTTGCTTTATCATTTAATCTATTAAGTTTCATTAGATAGCTCAATTTCTCACAAAAGGAACGGGGAGAGAGAGAGAGAGAGAGAGAGAGAGAGAGAGAGAGAGAGACGTCATCTGTTATAAAGCTATACAAAAGGTCAAAGGGAGGATGGATATTGAGACAAAATTTGACTAATATTTAAGAATTATTCCCACATTGACGAATAGTAAATCAAAGATACTACTGTATACTGTTCTTCATCTTTAACATATAATTCAAACGAAGTATTCTAGTTTATTTTCCTCTTTACAAAACAGAATTGTAAAATGGGAATATATTATTTTTAATGAAAGGAAAGCAAAAGTTAATTATTGTGCACGGCTTCACCTTTGCCATATACAAGAAATTTACCTAATATTACGCTCTTAATATTTTTTTTTTTTCTTAATTTTAGAAATGAAAGGGGATGAAGCAAATCTCTCGTTAGTTTAATGATCGAAATCTATCGATAGTTTTAAGTACTAAATCTCTCATTTGTTTTGTGATCGAAGTCTCTCGTTAGTTTTGTGATCAAAATCTCGTTAGTTTTGTGATCAAAATCTCGTTAGTTTTGTGATCGAAATCTCTCGTTAGTTTTGTGAATGAAATCTCTCGTTAGTTTTATGAAAGAAATCTCTCTTTAGTTTTATGAAGGTTTGGCAGATAGCAAAGGAAGAAAAGCATAAGGTGCTACATGTGAGCAACATACCTTGAATTCCATTGATACACAAGTTTTCCTTTAAATATCCCCCCAAAAATGAAAGCAAAATTATGAGAAATATGTATAAATCTTACATCCACCAATTACAAAGGTTTTTCCAATTACTGTAGATCTCAATTAACATAGCAATGCCACATAACCCTGGGGCCTAAAGATTGACAAGAAAACTAGAACTCTTGGAAACGAGTGATTGAAAAAAATAAAACGAGTAATTTGAATAGAAATAAGAAAACAAAACGAGTGATATAAAACAGTTCCTCCAATGAGTGCAGAAAACAGCTCCTTGGAGTACCAAGGTGTGAAGCAGAAAACAGTTCCTTGGAGTACCAAGGTGTGTAGCAGAAAACAGCTCCTTGGAGTACCAAGTTGTGTAGCAGAAAACAGCTCCTTGGAGAACCAAGGTGTGTAGCAGAAAACAGCTCCTTGGAGTACCAAGGTGTGTAGCAGAAAATAGCTCCTTAGAGTACCAAGGTGTGAAGCAGAAAACAGTTCCTTGGAGTACCAAGGTGTATAGCAGATAACTCTAGACGCATATGACTGCTCTAAACAACTGAACAGGCAATACAGTGCTCCAAATAATTTAGAGGTCACTTCGTTATCCGATGAGTGTCCAAGACAACCACATGCAAGTGTTCTAAATAACACTAACGACAAAATTGTTCAGAATAAGTTCCAAGGCCAAGAAGGGTCATGAATAACTGAATGGACAAGGAAATAAGGCCCAAATAACTCCACGACAAAGTGCTGTCCTGAATAAACCAGTGTGCTACAAAATTTTGCAAACAAGGGAATACTCAAAGCTGGTAAATCAAAATAATGTCCCAGATACCTTATTGAATCAAGAAACTCCTCAAATAACTCCATACATAAAGTATCACAGGATTCCTGCATAGAGTAACGAGTACCCCAAATAACCTGAATAAAATCACGTAGAGCCTGTATTTCTCCACAATCCATGACTATGGAAGGAGTCTGTCAAAAGACTTCATAGACTAAGGAGCGCTATGAAAGAAGTTTTAAGCAAATTGGAATCACGGATTATGATCACAAAAGCCTAGTAAATCAAGATATTGCCCAATAGCCAATCTTTGCACTGAGACAAATCTGTAAACAAGTATTGTTCACAAACAACTCTATAGAGCAAGCAATGTCCAGAGTAACTCAACAGACTAAAGTACAAACAAACAGGATATCAGAATTAACTCTAAGGAGATACCCCAGGCCATATCACCCCCTCACAAAAACAGGTCAAGGGAAAATGTTTAATCTCTTGAAACCAAACTATTCTTTTCAAAACTGTCCGCTAGAGTGGCATAAATATTTCTTTAAGGCAAGCATAATCCTGAAACTTAGAAAAGCCTTGTAAAACTTTGCAAACCTAAGTAGTGCGCCTGTGTGTACCCTCAAGCAAGAGAACTCTAACCCAAGAGAGTGGATGACCATGGTACAGAGGCTATGGTACTACTCAAGATCACAGAATAATGGATTGTTTTAGAGTGTCCTTCTCCTAGAAGACCTGCTTGCTGGCTGAAGAGTTACTTTTAGCCTTTCCAAGTGGAGAGTAGCCACTGAACAATTACAGTAGAGTAGTAAACCCCTTGAGTGAAGAGGAATTTTTTGGTTATCTGAGTGTTGCCATGTGTATGGGGAAAGAGGAGAATTTGTGAAGAATAGGCCAGACTATTCAGTGTACGTAAAGGCAAAGGAAAAATGAGTTATAACCAGAGAGGACCGAATAACTCTCTAACTCCCTAGCAGTAGTATCATATTGAGTGGCTGGTGCCTTAGCCAACCTACTAAAGTACCGGCAGAACTTGCAGTTGGAGACTCACCTTAAGGAAGCCATTGTCGAGAAACTCACCAATCTAGCCGTTCCATCTGATTCTTGATGCATAGAACAGGAACTCTTTTCAGATCTACAGTACTGGTTTAAATGAAATTGGAAAGTTCTTATTCTGAGATGATCATGAGGAATGACCATCTCTAAAGATGCCTTAGTTCCTAAGAGACTCATCCACTTATGTGCGGACAAATCTTTTGCTTTTTTTTAGCTCCATCACGAGGAAAAAATTCTGAATTCTGCTCTCTAACACAAAAGCCCAAATAAAGAACCCAATAAGAAGGAATCAACTTGACTTTCTTCAAATTTACTAAGATTCCAAGTCTTCATAAAAATTCATTAGAACTTTTTAATAATCAAAGAAAGGATTCCAGACTGTTATTGAGATCTAACCAATGTTAATATTATTATTAGCTAAACTACAACGTTAGTTGGAAAAAACAGGAAGCTATAAGCCAAGGGCTCAAACAGAAAAAAATCCCAGAAAGGAAAGGAAATAAGGAAACAGGCAGAATTGTGTGCCTGATTGTATCTTCAAGCAAGAAAACTCTATCTCAAGACAATAGACGACCATGGGACAGAGGCTATGGCACTACCCACGACTAGAGAACAATGGGTTGATTTTGAAGTGTCCTTCTCCTAGAACAAATGCTTACCATAGCTAAAGTCTCTCTTCTTCCCTTACCAAGTGAAAAGTAGCCACTGAACATTTACATTATAGAGTTAACCCCTTGAGTGAATTAGAATTTTTAGGGTATCTTATTGTTGTCAGGTTTATGAGGAAAACGGAGAATGTATAAAGATTAGTTCAGACTATTTGATGTATGTGTCGGCAAAGGAAAAATTAGCCGTAACCAGAGAGAGCTTCATTGTAGTACTCTCTGGCCAGTCAAAGGACCTGAAACCTAAAGCGGTAGAATCTCAACAGATGGCTGGCGCTTTGCCCAACCTACTACCTACAATATTATGTGTTCCAATTAAATGCAAACCTTAATGGCCTACAAATTCCTAATGGAAATTAAAGATAGAAACAAAGCCCTATATTATTATAAACTAAAACACAGGGTAAAAAACCCAAAATTGTTAAGTAGTTTTCCAATCTATCAACCTTAGTCCAATATCCACAGGTACCACCAAGAGAATGGTATCATGAATACAACGAACAATAGAAATCACTGTATATAAAAAAAAAAATCTTTGCTCAGCAGGACCTCAACTGATTGAGAAAATAGTCACCAGTTGAAACTTAGGTCACAAAAATATATTAACTAAAGTTAAGATCAAATATCTGGACCTTGGTAATACTGTAAATAGTTTTAAAAACATACATTAGCCTATACCAAATAATCAGATTGAATATTTCCTAAATAATTTTTGTAAAAAAAAAAAAAAAATTACCTAAAGGTACCACAATGCTTGTTTGTAAAAAAAATTTAGCCATTTAATATCAGTACCAAAAGTTTTAGCTAAATAGGTTTTCTAATCTATAATAGTACTGTGACCAAATGTTTGTCACTTCAAATACTGCATAGAATTCATAGGTATTAATTATCGTGAAGTAAATTTACAAAATGGGGTAGCATGAAAAAGGTTATCCCAAATGTGCTCAGCAGAATGGCTGACATACAAGTATTGTGGCCAAATCAAATGAGAATTAACTGACACACAACTGAAATTCATATAACCTTTTTCTATAGCCCTGATAAAACGAGTTATTAATAACATCCTTAAATCTCCCATAATTACGAAAAGTAAAATTTTCAATTGATGGTAATATATCAGTGACAGTGAGATTTATTACTGAGGCTTCTGGTAAATTTAGTATGACACAAGATAGCTAAAGACTGAAATGGTGATCAAAGTTATTGAAGTGGTGAATTAGTGATATTTCATGTTGCAACTAAAGTAGAAATGTTATTTTCATTAGTAAAATAAATTTTTGAATATACTTACCCGTTGATCATGTAGCTGCAGCTCTGCTGCCCGACAGAAAAAACCTACGGGCGGAATACGCCAGCGATCGCTATACAGGTGGGGGTGTACATCAACAGCGCCATCTGTCGAGTAGGTACTCAAGTACTTCTTGTCAACACAGAACCAATTTTCTCCTCGGTCCACTGGGTCTCTATTGGGGAGGAAGGGTGGGTCCTTTAATTCATGATCAACGGGTAAGTATATTCAAAAATTTATTTTACTAATGAAAATAACATTTTTCAATATTAATCTTACCCGTTGATCATGTAGCTGATTCACACCCAGGGGGGTGGGTGGAGACCAGCATACATGTTAACATTAGAAGCTAAGTATTCCGTATTTCATTTTAGCAGTTATTCAAAATAAAAAACATAAAATTAATAAGTACCTGGTAAGGAAGTCGACTTGAACAATTACTCTGCCTTTTTAAGTACGTCTTCCTTACTGAGCCTCGCGATCCTCTTAGGATGCTGAGCGACTCCTAGGTGCTGAAGTATGAAGGGCTGCAACCCATACTAAAGGACCTCATCACAACCTCTAATCTAGGCGCTTCTCAAGAAAAGAATTTGACCACCCGCCAAATCAACCAGGATGCGAAAGGCTTCTTAGCCTTCCGTACAACCCAAAAACAACAATAAAAACATTTCAAGAGAAAGATTAAAAAAGGTTATGGGATTATGGGAATGTAGTGGTTGAGCCCTCACCTACTACTGCAATCGCTGCTACGAATGGTCCCAGGGTGTAGCAGTTCTCGTAAAGAGACTGGACATCTTTAAGGTAAAATGATGCGAACACTGACTTGCTTCTCCAATAGGTTGCATCCATTACACTCTGCAGAGATCTGTTTTGTTTGAAGGCCACTGAAGTTGCGACAGCTCTAACTTCATGTGTCCTTACCTTCAGCAAAGCATGGTCTTCCTCATTCAGAAGAGAATGAGCTTCTCTAATCAAAAGTCTGATGTAATAAGACACTGCGTTCTTCGACATCGGTAAAGAAGGTTTCTTAATAGAGCACCATAAAGCTTCTGAGTGTCCTCGCAAATGCTTCGTACCTCTTAAATAGTACTTAAGAGCTCTTACTGGGCATAGGACTCTCTCTTGTTCGTTTCCAACCAAACTGGACAGACTTGGAATTTCGAACGATTTGGGCCAAGGACGAGAAGGGAGTTCGTTTTTGGCTAAAAAACCAAGCTGTAAGGAACATGTAGCCGTTTCAGATGTAAATCCTATGTTCCTGCTGAAGGCGTGTATCTCACTGACTCTTTTAGCTGTTGCTAAGCAGACGAGGAAAAGTCTTCAAAGTGAGATCTTTAAAAGAGGCTGATTGAAGCGGTTCGAACCTTGCTGACATCAGGAACCTTAAAACCACGTCTAAGTTCCAACCTGGTGTGGCCAACCGACGCTCCTTCGAGGTCTCAAAAGACTTAAGGAGGTCCTGTAGATCTTTGTTGTTGGAAAGATCTAAGCCTCTGTGGCGGAAGACTGCTGCCAACATGCTTCTGTAACCTTTGATCGTAGGAGCTGAAAGGGATCTTACCTTCCTTAGGTGTAAAAGGAAGTCAGCTATCTGAGTTACAGAGGTACTGGTTGAGGATACTGAATTCGCCTTGCACCAGCTTCGGAAGACTTCCCATTTTGACTGGTAGACCTTGAGAGTGGATGTCCTCCTTGCTCTGGCAATCGCTCTGGCTGCCTCCTTCGAAAAGCCTCTAGCTCTTGAGAGTCTTTCGATAGTCTGAAGGCAGTCAGACGAAGAGCGTGGAGGCTTGGGTGTACCTTCTTTACATGCGGCTGACGCAGAAGGTCCACTCTTAGAGGAAAAGTCCTGGGAACGTCTACTAGCCATTGCAGTACCTCGGTGAACCATTCTCTCGCGGGCCAGAGGGGAGCAACCAACGTCAACCTTGTCCCTTCGTGAGAGGCGAACTTCTGCAGTACCTTGTTGACAATCTTGAACGGGGGGAACGCATAAAGGTCTAGATGGGACCAATCCAGAAGAAAGGCATCTATGTGAACTGCTGCTGGGTCCGGAATCGGTGAGCAATAATTTGGGAGCCTCTTGGTCATCGAGGTAGCGAACAGATCTATGGTGGGCTGACCCCACAAGGCCCATAGTCTGTTGCAAACATTCTTGTGAAGGGTCCATTCTGTTGGGATGATCTGACCCTTCCGGCTGAGGCGGTCTGCCATGACATTCATGTCGCCTTGAATGAACCTCGTTACAAGAGATATGTTTCGATCTCTTGACCAGGTGAGGAGGTCCCTTGCGATCTCGAACAACGTCATCGAATGAGTCCCTCCTTGCTTGGAGATGTACGCCAAGGCTGTGGTGTTGTCGGAGTTCACCTCACCACCTTGCCTAGAAGGAGGGACTTGAAGCTTCTCAAGGCCAGATGAACTGCCAGTAGCTCCTTGCAGTTGATGTGCAGTGCTCTTTGATCCGAATTCCACGTGCCCGAGCATTCCCGACCGTCCAGTGTCGCACCCCAGCCCGTGTCCTATGCGTCCGAGAAGAGAAGGTGGTCGGGGGTCTGAACAGCCAGTGGCAGACCTTCCCTGAGAAGAATGTTGTTCTTCCACCAAGTCAGTGCAGACTTCATCTTCTCGGAGATAGGAACTGAGACCGCTTCTAGCGTCATGTCCTTTCTCCAGTGAGCAGCTAGGTGATACTGAAGGGGTCGGAGGTGGAGTCTCCCTAACGCGATGAACTGGTCCAGAGATGAAAGCGTCCCTATCAGACTCATCCACTGTCTGACTGAACATCGGTTCTTCTTCAGCATGCTCTGGATGCATTCTTGGGCTTGACTGATTCTGGGGGCCGACGGAAAAGCCCGAAAAGCTTGACTCTGAATCTCCATACCTAGATATACTATAGTTTGGGATGGGACGAGTTGGGACTTTTCCATATTGACCAGGAGACCCAATTCCTTGGTCAGATCCAGAGTCCATTTTAGATTCTCCAGACAGCGACGACTTGACGCAGCTCTTAAAAGCCAGTCGTCCAAATAGAGGGAGGCTCTGATGTCTGCTAAATGCAGGAATTTGGCAATATTCCTCATCAGTTTGGTAAACACTAGAGGTGCCGTGCTTAGGCCAAAGCACAGGGCTTGGAACTGGTATACCACCTTCCCAAAAACGAACCTTAGAAAAGGTTGGGAATCTGGGTGGATGGGGACGTGAAAGTACGCGTCCTTTAGGTCTAACGAGACCATCCAGTCTTCCTTCCTGACCGATGCTAGAACCGACTTCGTCGTCTCCATGGTGAACGTCTGCTTGGTGACAAAGACATTTAGAGCACTGACGTCTAGCACCGGTCTCCACCCTCCTATCTTCTTCGCCACTAAGAAGAGACGGTTGTAGAAGCCCGGGGATTGATGGTCCCGGACTATGACTACCGCTCCCTTTTGTAGCAAGAGAGACACCTCTTGCTGTAAAGCTAGCCTCTTGTCCTCCTCTCTGTACCTGGGAGAGAGGTCGATGGGAGTTGTTGCTAGAGGGGGCTTGCGCAAGAATGGAATCCTGTACCCCTCTCTGAGTAACTTCACAGACTGTGCGTCTGCACCCCTGTTCTCCCAGGCCTGCCAGTAGTTCTTGAGCCTGGCTCCCACTGCTGTCTGAAGAAGGTGGCAGTCAGACTCTGCCTCTTGAGGACTTGGAACCCTTCTTCTTGTTGCCACGTTGACTATCGGCACGAGTACCTCCTCTGCTGGAGGCTCTGCCACGAAAGGGCGGAATGAACCTAGACGCTGGTGTGTCCATCCTAGGTCTAGGCACGGAAGGTAAAGCTGTGACTTTACGTGCGGATGACGCCACCAGGTCATGAGTGTCTTTCTGGATCAACGAGGCGGCAATCCCCTTGATCAACTCTTCAGGAAAGAGACACTTCGATAGCTGAGCAAACATCAGTTCTGACTTCTGACATGGGGTGACTCCCGCCGACAAGAAGGAGCAAAGGTGATCCCGCTTCTTGAGAACTCCAGACACGAAAGAAGCCGCAAGCTCGCCAGACCCATCCCGTATGGCTTTGTCCATGCAGGACATGATGAGCATGGCAGAATCCTTATCCGAAGGGGAGGTCTTCCTGCTCAACGCTCCCAAACACCAGTCCAGGAAGTTAAAGATCTCGAACGCACGGAAAACTCCCTTCAAAAGATGGTCCATGTCCGAAGAAGTCCAGCAAATCTTGGAGCGTCTCATAGCCAGTCTGCGGGGAGAGTCTACCAGACTTGAGAAGTCGCCCTGGGCAGAGGCAGGAACTCCCAAGCCGAGAACCTCTCCCGTGGCATACCAGACGCTAGATCTGGAAGCAAGCTTGGCTGGGGGAAACATGAAGGATGTCTTCCCAAGCTGCTTCTTGGCCTGCAACCACTCTCCCAGTACCCTTAAAGCTCTCTTGGACGAGCGAGCGAGTACGAGCTTCGTAAAGGCAGGAGCTGCTGACTGCATGCCTAAAGCGAACTCAGAGGGAGGTGAGCGTGGAGCTGCAGACACAAACTGGTCCGGATACAACTCCTTAAACAGGGCAAGGACTTTCCTAAAGTCTAAGGAGGGAGGCGTAGTCTTGGGTTCATCTATGTCGGAGTGTTGGTCGTCCAAATGCGCAGCTTCGTCGTCATCAGAGATTCCATTATCCGAATGCTGAGGAGGAAGCGGCAAAGGAGGAGATAAAAGCTGAACGGCTGAATCCGGCAGCACGGGTGCATGCGTAGCTGCACTGGATCCAACGTCATGCCGCTGTTGGTCAGTCTGAGAGCTGGCAACAACCAAAGCGGAGTGGTGGTGCGTGGTGGGGACCACCGTGGGTTGCGGAGACTGACGCACCGCGTCAAAACACGGCAGCTTGACTCCACCTTCCTGCTGATGCGGTAGCTCACGCACGTCAACGGAGGGTGCCGCACGTCGGCTAACGTCAACATGCGTCTGGCAGGGTCGACTGCGCATAGGTGGTGGAGCTCTCACAGCCGGAGTGTGGGAGCAGGCAGCCGCAGTGTCAGCTGGGCGCACAACCGTGGCAGGTTGTAGGCTAACGGGTGCAGCGTCAACCTTCTCAGCACGATACTCCTGCATGAAGGAAGCTAGCTGAGTCTGCATAGACTGCAGCAAAGACCACTTAGGGTCTACAGCGGCTGGTGCGGCAACAGACGGAGTGATTGCCTGCTGCGGAACCACTCTACCTCTCTTGGGAGGTGTGCAGTCTTCGGAGGACTGCGGCGAGTCCGAACTGACCCAGTGGCTACACCTGGGCCGTTGGACTCGCTCGGAAGGGACCTTGCGCTTGAGAGGTCGTGAGACCTTGGTCCAGCGTTTCTGTCGAGAAACCTCTTCCGCAGACGAGGAATGAATGGGCTCACTCGTCTGTTTGTGGGTGGGACGATCTCGGCAAGATACGTCCTCAACCACGGAGGGAACGTCTGTCCGCTGATCAAGGCCTGTCGAACCCTTTGGTCGTACGACATTGCTTCTCCCCTGGGCTTGGGAGCTTGCAAGAGGTCCCGGACTGGGAGGACGACAGGCACGAACAGACGCACCCTCATGCGTAACACTGACACTTTTCACTGCACTGACACTCACTTCACTTCCCACTGCACTTTTACCTTTCAACTCCCTGACGTCAGCCATGAGTTGATTGCGGTCATTCGCTAATGACTCAACTCTCTCACCAAGAGCCTGAATGGCACGCATCATATCCGCCATCGAAGGTTGATGAGAGCTAGTAGGAGGGTCGGGTGTAACCACTACAGGGGAAGGAATAGGTTGTGGGGCATGGGGAGAGGAAAAATCAATAGAGCGAGACGAACTCCTCCTGATCCTATCCTTCTCTAGCCTACGTGCATACTTAAGGAATTCTTGAAAATCGAATTCCGAAAGCCCAGCGCATTCCTCACATCGATCTTCCAATTGACAGGCTTTACCCCTACAATTGGAACAAACGGTGTGCGGATCGATAGAGGCCTTCGGAAGACGCCTAGAACAGTCCCTAGCGCTACACTTCCTGTACTTGGGGACTTGAGTAGGGTCAGACATCTTGAATTAGTCAAAGGGGGGAAATCCAAAATCTATCCAAGTCGTCAACAAATAATCCAAAATCTAATCAATGAAAGTGAGAAAGTATTGAGGATAACTTCTGCACAGCGAAAGCTAATAACTAGAGAGAATACTTCACCAAATAACGTGAAAATCAACTCCAGAAAACAACAGCGTATCAAGTAGGTCTTGCCAGTGGCACGACAGAGAGAAAATTGGTTCTGTGTTGACAAGAAGTACTTGAGTACCTACTCGACAGATGGCGCTGTTGATGTACACCCCCACCTGTATAGCGATCGCTGGCGTATTCCGCCCGTAGGTTTTTTCTGTCGGGCAGCAGAGCTGCAGCTACATGATCAACGGGTAAGATTAATATTGAAAACTTAATTTTACGCATGGTTTTTTTTGTTAAAATGTTCAA
The DNA here is from genome assembly GCF_036898095.1 of Palaemon carinicauda. NCBI lineage: Eukaryota > Metazoa > Arthropoda > Malacostraca > Decapoda > Palaemonidae > Palaemon > Palaemon carinicauda. Next base: position 12,530,683 of record NC_090740.1, on the reverse strand, counting down.
ATAAAAACTGACAGAAGCATTTACGATAATTAAGACTTCATCAGTATAATGTTAAGTGAAAACTGTATTGCACAGACAAAAAAAAAAAAAAAATAAGATTTATAGAAAAAAATATTAGCTTTGCAGATGAATTCTAACAGGTAACTTTAACAGATTAATTAGGCAATATCAAGGTAATTAAGAGCCTCACTAACAGATCTTTACAAGAATTTTTAAAATCAATAACTCTCCCCACACCTAATACCATGGCATGATTTTTCTTTATAAAGTCGCAGATCTTAATTCCACTTGTATAGTAGAATAGAAGTTTTCTTGTGATTAATGGACACCAATTATATCTGCAGTCAATCGTTTGTTAATCTCAGGCAAGAGACCAACTGTATCCTGAAAAAAAAACTATGAATTACTTTTCTTATAATTTAGGACAAATAAGACGTTTTGATAGGCGAACTGAAACATATAATACAACATAAAATCTGCTATTAGGTGACATTATAGCAAAAAATAATATCCCCTTCATAGCTATTCTTTCTTCAAAACCAACAGAAACAAGCACAAGTGCATTCGATAGATTAACTTTGTAAAAAATGTTTTAATATGTGATCTAAATGAATAACTTTGATTTTATATAAACAAAGAGATTTTATTTGATTCCTGAGCTTGCTAGAAATTATTGTTCTTAGATGAAAATTATCTTTAACAAAAACAAATTAAGGTATCAATTGGCATACACAAGATTGTCTAAAAATTATAAGAAACATTTCAAATAATTGAAGGAAGATTAACAGTCTGATTATTAGAAAACTAAAGAATTATCAATATGGAAGCATCATTTATTAATATCAATTAGTTCATTATCATATCCTCTTATTTTCTATTGAATTAACAAATATCAATTAGTACAATTTTCATACTACAAGATAAAGCTATATAAATGTTAAATGTCAATCTTCAACTGGTTTGTTTAGGTAACCTTTATGTATACAATAAGAGCTTTCAAACTTCAAAACTCCTAGTCACTTCTGAGATTTTCTTAAAGGAAAATCTCATACTCTCATATAGGGCCGTCTAAAATTGTAATAAAAGAGACCTCGAATAAATAAATACTCCTTATCTAGAACGGTTGTCACTTCTATCAAAATTTTAAAAGAAACTTGTCCACTGCCCGTAGAGATTTGCATTATTTCGTATATGCAACTTATAACTGAATTACTGAAACCTAAAATATGGTACTCTTACCATATAACCTTTGTAAGATTTTTTCAGTTCTCTCTCTCTCTCTCTCTCTCTCTCTCTCTCTCTCTCTCTCTCTCTCTCTCTCTCTCTCTCTCTCATATATATATGTATATATATATATATATATATATATATATATATATATATATATATATATATATATATATATATATATATACAGTGGAACCTCTACACACGAACGTATCTACATCCGAATTTTCCAACATCCGAAGTAAAATTCGAGTAAATTTTTGACTCTACACCCGAATTTTATTTCGACACACGAAGTAATCATTTCGCCATTGAGCGTCGAGTGCTCAGTTCTCTATTCTTGTGTGTATCGTGTGGTTGTCTTCTGTTTGGTCTGTTATTAACAGTGCTTATTTTCTTCCTTTTCTCACATTTCCTTTTTAATTTTACCTATAATTATGGTGCCTAAGAAGCCAAGTTTCAGTACAGGAAGAAGGCAATTTTTTCATTAGAATTGAAGCAAGAAATTATAGAAAAACATGAGAGCAGTGTGCATGTGAGTGATACTGTATGGCTAAACAATATGGCTGGAATAGGCCTATGATCTCGAGGATCATCAAGCTGAAGGCAGCCATTAAAGCAAATAACCATCAAAGGGGTTCACCATTATTACAAGACATTGTAGCAATACCCTGGAAGAGATAGAACGCCTTTTGTTGATAGGGATAAATGACAAAGAGATTGTTGGCAACGATCATTTGTGAGAAGGGCCAGCGTGATGAACAGAAAGAAAGAAAAAAGTGAAGCAAAGAAAACCATGATAGCATTAACAAGCTCTTTTAAATAAGACTTCTCTCTTTTTCTGTTTCTCTCTAAACATAGCATTAACATGTTCTTTAAATAAAATCTCTCTCTCTCTTTCTCTCTCTCTCTCTCTCTCTCTCTCTCTCTCTCTCTCTCTCGTTCTTCTTCGCTGTTATAGTGTTAGATACGTCTATTATTTTTTTTCCGAGAGAGAGAGAGAGAGAGAGAGAGAGAGAGAGAGAGAGATTAAACAAAAATGTGTTTAGAGTACATATGCTTTTTAACAGCGTCAACGAGTTGAAAAACAATTAAATGTAACTAAGAAAGTAATAACAGCTAATCTGAATTCCTTTATTAACTAAAACAAATATTGATACAAACACACTCGTGTGCGTATGCACAAACACACACACATGTGCAAAAATTGCTACGCAGTAAGAGAGACGGTCGGGGAGGAGGTAGAGATGGTGACTGCGATAACATACCGTAACTCGTCACTGAAAGTGATGAAAATAAAAAATCAAAAGAAAAAAGATGTAAAAAATATGAAATATGAAAATAAAAATAAAAAAATAAATAAGCTAAGTTAGATTAAAATTTCCGTAGTGTAAGTTACGGTATGTTATCGCAGTCACCATCTCTACCTCCTCGCCGATCGTGTCTCCTCGTGCGTGTGTGTGTGTTTGCGCATACGCACACGAGTGTGTTTGTATCAATATTTGTTTTAGTTAATAAAGGAATTCAGATTCGCTGATATTGTTTGTTAAGTTACATTTAACTGTCTTTCAACTCGTTAACGCTGTTAAAAATCATATGTACACAACACATTTTTGTTTAATCTCTCTCTCTCTCTCTCTCTCTCTCTCTCTCTCTCAGAAAAAATAATAGACGTCTCTAACACTAACAGTGAAGAAGAACAAGAGAGAGAGAGAGAGAGAGAGAGAGAGAGAGAGAGAGAGACTCTTGTTCTTCTTCACTGTTAGTGTTAGAGACGTCTATTAATTTTTTCTGAGAGAGAGAGAGAGAGAGAGAGAGAGAGAGAGAGAGAGAGAGAGAGAGAGAGAGAAAGAGAGAGAGAGAGTATTTATTTAAAGAACATGTTAACACCATGTCTACCTTCTCGCCGATCGTCCGTCTCCTGGCGTAGCAAATCCTACACCTGCGTTGGCCTGTCTCTAAGGTAAAGTGGCAATAAAAAAAATTTTTTATTTATTATTTCTTTATAATTATCTTTTTTACAAGCTTCTTTCATATTATGCAGTTATGTTATTGTTATGTGTAATTATGTGTAGCCATTTATTAAGGATTTATTATGGGTTTTTAGGCTGAGGAACGAATTAAATGAATTACCATGTATTCTTATGGGAAAATTCGTTTCTACATCCGATCATTTTCTACATCCGAAGTTGGTTGTGGAACGAATTAAATTCGTATGTAGAGGTACCACTGTATATATATATATATATATATATATATATATATATATATATATACATATATATATATATACATACATACATACATATATATATATATACAGTATATATATATATATATATATATATATATATATATATATATATATATATATATATATATATATATATATACATACATATACAGTATATATATATATGTATATATATATATATATATATATATATATATATATATATATATATATATATATACACATATATATATATACATACATATATATATATATATATATATATATATATATATATATATATATATATATATATATATATATATATATATAGACACACACATAATGGGAACGGTTTACATTTTCTCTAAACATTTCCTCTTTTAACTAATATTACCAATTTCCAACTATTCCTAAACATAGTTTTTCACACATCCCTCAAAAATATATTTTTTCAGAGATTACCAGGTAATTCTAAAGGTGAGATTTCATTCATGCTTATGAACGAAAGTTCAAAACACTCAGCAAGGAACAACCCCCTCCCCCCAAATATACCTATAAGAGACAGGTTCAATAAAAGTATAAAATTATCACAATTAAGGTTGATTTTATTCCAAGGAACTCCTTCTGTTTATTCTGTTTCTTAAGGATGTTTTGATTTACTTACTTTGGAATTATAAGCTTCGTACTTTCTTATCAGTAAAACTGAACTAGAAATCATACTTACAAATAGATACCATGATTACTCTATGTAGACGAACCTAGAAGATAATTTCTCGACATTTCTTTTTTATATATAAAAATATCTTTTGTTATTAAGTTACTGGACAGGGAGAACCTGTATAAAATTTTATTCATAATCTTATGTAACATGTATATCAACTACCTACTCAATCCAAATACTAACAAACCTCTAATAATCCGACTTAATCTAATCATCTTCCCCTCAATATAAGCTAGAGAGCAGTGGTTCCCAAACTATCTTACCTGACGCCCCCTTTTTGCTTCCAGTAGACCAGTACGCCCCGACTCCTCTCTTTTTTTTTATATGAAATGATTCTTACATTTATTTCTTAGCATTGTACAGGAAAACAGATTTCTGTTTGTATTACATTTTAATAATGAAAGCCACTCAAACAAATAATAGTACATTCCAGTAACTAAAAACAAAACATTTGGTTCAAAGTGAGCGAAAAAAGTTTGAACATTAGCAAATTGACAAAATTGAGTTGCAATCTTAAGAATAGATAATTTGGAAACATGGCATATAATATTTGGAAATACTTATGAGACTAAGCACAATATCTGGTCAAATTTAGTGAGATGGATGCATGTATGTAATGACAGATATTTGTTCTTTAAATAATTTTATTATTCTATTAAACAAGTATTTTTGGGTGAGATGGCCATGTCGTCCTGATGGAAGTTCCTATAGGGTAGCTTCCTAGGGTATATTACAACTACGGCGATATTCCCAGAGAATTTACCTTAAGGTACCAGAATTCTAACTCCTGGAGCGAGTATCCCTCGTGAAAGGGATAGCGCGACATATCAGAGGACGTATTCTTGACACGCCACATGGCAATCTGCATCCTGGACAGAGATTTCGTCTCGTAGGAGGCGATTGGCATGAAACGAATTCGGGAAAGAAAAAGGGGGAGCCGCTCCCAAAGAACATGTTAATGCTATGTTTAGAGAGAAACAGAAAAAGAGAGAAGTCTTATTTAAAAGAGCTTGTTAATGCTATCATGGTTTTCTTTGCTTCACTTTTTTCTTTCTTTCTGTTCATCACGCTGGCCCTTCTCACAAATGATCGTTGCCAACAATCTCTTTGTCATTTATCCCTATCAACAAAAGGCGTTCTATCTCTTCCAGGGTATTGCTACAATGTCTTGTAATAATGGTGAACCCCTTTGATGGTTATTTGCTTTAATGGCTGCCTTCAGCTTGATGATCCTCGAGATCATAGGCCTATTCCAGCCATATTGTTTAGCCATACAGTATCACTCACATGCACACTGCTCTCATGTTTTTCTATAATTTCTTGCTTCAATTCTAATGAAAAAATTGCCTTCTTCCTGTACTGAAACTTGGCTTCTTAGGCACCATAATTATAGGTAAAATTAAAAAGGAAATGTGAGAAAAGGAAGAAAATAAGCACTGTTAATAACAGACCAAACAGAAGACAACCACACGATACACACAAGAATAGAGAACTGAGCACTCGACGCTCAATGGCGAAATGATTACTTCGTGTGTCGAAATAAAATTCGGGTGTAGAGTCAAAAATTTACTCGAATTTTACTTCGGATGTTGGAAAATTCGGATGTAGATACGTTCGTGTGTAGAGGTTCCACTGTATATATATATATATATATATATATATATATATATATATATATATATATATATATATATATATATATACATATATATATGAGAGAGAGAGAGAGAGAGAGAGAGAGAGAGAGAGAGAGAGAGAGAGAACTGAAAAAATCTTACAAAGGTTATATGGTAAGAGTACCATATTTTAGGTTTCAGTAATTCAGTTATAAGTTGCATATACGAAATAATGCAAATCTCTACGGGCAGTGGACAAGTTTCTTTTAAAATTTTGATAGAAGTGACAACCGTTCTAGATAAGGAGTATTTATTTATTCGAGGTCTCTTTTATTACAATTTTAGACGGCCCTATATGAGAGTATGAGATTTTCCTTTAAGAAAATCTCAGAAGTGACTAGGAGTTTTGAAGTTTGAAAGCTCTTATTGTATACATAAAGGTTACCTAAACAAACCAGTTGAAGATTGACATTTAACATTTATATAGCTTTATCTTGTAGTATGAAAATTGTACTAATTGATATTTGTTAATTCAATAGAAAATAAGAGGATATGATAATGAACTAATTGATATTAATAAATGATGCTTCCATATTGATAATTCTTTAGTTTTCTAATAATCAGACTGTTAATCTTCCTTCAATTATTTGAAATGTTTCTTATAATTTTTAGACAATCTTGTGTATGCCAATTGATACCTTAATTTGTTTTTGTTAAAGATAATTTTCATCTAAGAACAATAATTTCTAGCAAGCTCAGGAATCAAATAAAATCTCTTTGTTTATATAAAATCAAAGTTATTCATTTAGATCACATATTAAAACATTTTTTACAAAGTTAATCTATCGAATGCACTTGTGCTTGTTTCTGTTGGTTTTGAAGAAAGAATAGCTATGAAGGGGATATTATTTTTTGCTATAATGTCACCTAATAGCAGATTTTATGTTGTATTATATGTTTCAGTTCGCCTATCAAAACGTCTTATTTGTCCTAAATTATAAGAAAAGTAATTCATAGTTTTTTTTTCAGGATACAGTTGGTCTCTTGCCTGAGATTAACAAACGATTGACTGCAGATATAATTGGTGTCCATTAATCACAAGAAAACTTCTATTCTACTATACAAGTGGAATTAAGATCTGCGACTTTATAAAGAAAAATCATGCCATGGTATTAGGTGTGGGGAGAGTTATTGATTTTAAAAATTCTTGTAAAGATCTGTTAGTGAGGCTCTTAATTACCTTGATATTGCCTAATTAATCTGTTAAAGTTACCTGTTAGAATTCATCTGCAAAGCTAATATTTTTTTCTATAAATCTTATTTTTTTTTTTTTTTTGTCTGTGCAATACAGTTTTCACTTAACATTATACTGATGAAGTCTTAATTATCGTAAATGCTTCTGTCAGTTTTTATTTGAACATTTTAACAAAAAAAACCATGCGTAAAATTAAGTTTTCAATATTAATCTTACCCGTTGATCATGTGCCACCTATGCCACACTTGCATGAAGGGGTGGAAGAAGTTTGGTAAGACTTGGTAAAGAGGACCTTCATCACCTTCGGAGATCTAAAAGCACCTAAAGGTTCACGAGCAGAGGACAAGGTCAAAGGTACAGGGCTAGAAGAAGGAGGACGTCATTTCCTTTTCTTGCCAGTTGTTGTTGTTGAGGATTTTTCACCTAGCAGCGATGACACAACAAAAGGGGAGGATAAACATTATTCTCCTTTAGCAGTCTGAAACTAGTCAATGGGCACCATATCTGGCCGGTGAGTCCTCTGCAGGTGGGGTAGCAGATAAGTAAGGCATAGCTCAATTCGGGCTACACCCAGTGACTCCTCTACAGGTAGGGTGGCAGACAAGGAAGGCTCAGCAGCAGAAGTCCTGGGGGGTCCTAGCATCGGCTAAGACCATCAGTAGTTTCTCTGCAGCCAAATCATAATTGATACATAAGGCAGGCCATGAGGTCTTTAGGTCCAGGTCCCTGGATACATCATTGACAACTCCTAAAACAGTGGGCTCACATCATGGAGATGGGCACGGAAAATCATCTTTTCTGGGACAAGATGTTAAATTGCTTCACTTGAAGCTTGCCCTAAGAGCAGTTTGGAGTCACTTTCCTTCCTCGGTTTCCCTCCAGAGAATTCAGCTTTAGAGGAAGCCAACGAAGGTGGAGCAGTTCGAACAACGGAGAACGAGAATGAGAGGGAGAAAACTTTTTCTGTTTAGGGGAAGACCCCAAAGTTAATGAATCCCCCCTAACCACCTTCTTTCTCCTCCTTTCGTATTCAGACTATTGCAAAGGCGACCCCAACCAGTACTTGTCACAGGGAAATGACTGTGAACAATCCTGCCCTCTGTAAAATGGGTACAAAGAATAGGGATCCACATCCTGCTGGCTCATAAACCTGTCCCAACTACAGTCAGCTTTACCAGGGCAGCCCTGCATGCCTTCATGTGGTTTCTCCATCATAAGCACAACCAGTCAACCTGACAAGAGAAAAAAGGTAGGGAAAAAAAGAGCTTAGCTCTGTGTAGTGCAGAGCGTATGTCTGTACTACTTTGTGGCTGAGATCATGGTAACTACTCAGCGTATTGGTGAGGAGGGGAGATGGTTTACCCGCCAGTAACTACCAACACCTCAATATAAATTTAAACAGTCAGTATCCAGCTATGCTGAAATCATATTCCTATTAAAGGACGAGAGTTTGTATTTGGTGTAGGAACAAACAATTATGAATGATATACAGTAAAAGTGAAATAAAATTTATTTAAAAATGCAATTCTTGAGGATGAGAAAAATTCTGAATGAAAATCCAAAGGATGTCATTAAGGACATACAAAGTACCTAAAAGTGCATATGTTTTCTAATTGGTTAAGGATGGCCTAAAAAGGCCATAATATTAGTGCATTTAAAATAAAAAAATCTTTCCAGTGGTAATACAACCAATAATTGAGCTAGTGAACAAAACAAATAGAATACTAACACTAAAATTACAGGGAAAAATAGAAAATTCAATATCAACAAGATATCAGCTTCAAAATAGCACAAGCATCAGATTTGCCAGCTCACTGATAGTAGAAGAAATATCACAGATTTTGAAAATTTCTATTATTCCTAATTATACAAACCTAGGCCCTTAAATAAGAGAATGATTCAATGCCAACTACATTTCGACAGTTGCAACTTATAATAAGGTGTCGGTAGTACAGGGTAAATACTGGCCGGGTGTGGGGAAGCCCACCTCGCCTCTCCTGTCGGTACACTGAACAGTCACATTCATTGCATCGGAGACTTCTAGGGAGGTGAACGGGGGGACAACCCTACATGAATATAATGCTTCTTCCTTTAATAACAGACTCATCCTTAGGTGGAAGTAAGTCCCTATTACCAAATTGGCTGGCTAAAATCCAGGGATAACTATGATCAGACCTGATAAGTTGCAGAGAATAGCATCCTAGGCACCTTGCGAACCAGGGTCGCTGTTAGGTTCATAGTCTAGACAACCAAGAATGTTACAAAAGAAAAATCTCCCTCTCTTAGACTAGCGAGTCTGTCAAGTAAGACATAAATATTGCGTTATTGCCTATAAATATCCATCCTTCCCCTCATAAGGAAGATGGTGGAATGAACACAAACATTAATAGAAAAACCAGTAGCTATAGGTAAGGCTTACGTGTATCTACGTTCATTCTGCTACTTATGATTCCAATAGCTATACCTCAAGGTAGGGGCAGAAGAGGGGGAAAAGGGCAACACACTCTGACTCTCATCCTAGACTTACGTTTTAATCGCTATCTTAGACATGATACATGGTCCTGTAAAGGAACTGGGGTCACTATGCCATTTGCTAAGTAGCAGTCATAGGTAATGATGACGGCTAAGAAGTTTCTTTGTCTGCACTAAATTGGGTTGCTGAAAGTATTCGACTTTTCTCCCATCCAACTCCATCTTCTAACAGCGAGACAGACAAAAGTCATGTAAAGAATATCTTTGACTAAATGTTCTATGCCATGTTAAGAATACCTTGTTTGAGTATTTTACCACCATCGTGCTCCGATGAAAACACCAATGTTTGTCAAGATGGGAGTTGTTAGAAGAGATTATGAGTAAGCAACATTATGCTCTAATGCAGAAGAGGACATGTGTCATGAAAGGTGAGGTGTCAACCAACCCCGGCCCCTTTCTTTTGATTCATCCCCCAAGAGCATCTGATGTGGGGAAGGAATGAGAAGGTCTGTTCCCCTAAGAAGGATGGTGATCTTTAGTTCCCAACTTGGGTCTCTCTGTTACTCAGATTCTATCTAACTCGTAAGTCCGTAGAATCTCTGCTAATACCAAAAGGAACAGTTCCCACTAGAGGGGACTGAAGCTATGATAAACAGTGGTTAAAGTCACTGAATGTCTAATCAGTGGAGGGATAAAAGAAGCAGGACATGTCACTTTCCTCAGAGGGTTATTGCCGCCCAAGTATCAGACCATGGGCTCTTCTTCTTATCCCCTTATTCTGTGGTATCCTCCCCTAGTAAGATGGGTGCGAGAGATGGCCATTCTAGCAAGAGCAATCCCTACTTCCACTTGACTTAAAGTTGGAGGCGATGTTGACTTTCCCCCCAGAAGCACATTTCGGCATGCTAAACTGTAACTTGTATCGTGACTCGAGGAAAGGAGAAGATCAAGGATCATTTGACTCTCAAGCAAAACATCAACTTTCCTCCGAGTGCACAAAGGCACGGGAGGTTGCAAAACAAGTAAACATTCAAGTTGATCGCTGTTGAGACATGCGAAAATTTTCAGGCAACTGTGTCAGTAAAAATAATGCGAACACTGCCCTCCAATTACCTCTGCTACAATGAGAGTTGGTCATGTCTGTCCGCTTTGGATCAGTAAACACTGGCATAACCAGTAATCTTTAGCGGGTAATGGCATTACAGCAAATCTCCCTTGTAGATCACTGTCAAGCAATTGACCGATCACAACAATCAGTTACAAGCAACTACCGAATTACAAGATTAAGACGCATCTTCAATCACATTTGTCAGACAGGTGGTTGTGTGCATAAGTTCTGCTATGGACCATTCTAGAAGGTAAATTTCCTCCAGTTTATGGCAGTAGTCCACTGTGATTGGTACTCTGGGGCAGAACGAAGATCCCGGTGTGGCACGAATGGTTCGTTGTGGCCGAAACTCCATTGGAGAACATCAATATATGGTAGCAAACGAGGCCTCCTCCCTGATGACAGGCATCCCCTAGAAAAGGCAAATTCATTTCATATATTTCGGTTCCCAATTGGCAACACTGGCATAAGCTCTGAATATTCCCTCTCAAGGGAACAGATTTGCTTATGCCAAATTTCAAAGTTTAAGTACTTTAGATACTTACACGTATGATCCAGAGATGTCAGGGAGAACCTGAGTGGGATGAAAAGGGGCACCCACTTGAGGGTAGACTACTAAATCTGGTTACACAATAGTAGGAGGGTTATGAATAACCCAACTTCTACCCCAAGGGATACAACCATCAAATGAAAAAATAATGTACTACAACAAAGTTCCAATTGTTCTGTGTGTTTGTATGTAGCTCTTGGTACTACTCACTGGCATGTATCTGCCCACAAGAGTAGTCCATACAACTGACAAAATAGCAGCCTTCATCAGGAGTAGTAGCTCGCTTACCCGTATACGCAAGTATCAAAATGCAACTTCCCTGACTAAGGATAGGCGTTTGTGCATAAGTCTGAGTTCATAAACAAGTTCCATGCGTGAGCACCTCCATAGTAGTTCATGATGTCAATTGCAAGAATAATGTATGAGCAACGAAGCGCAACATCATTGCTCAGAAGAAAAAGATCGTTGACTAGCTGTGGCATTGTGAACATGAAGATGTTCGTGAGCATATGTGTAACTACGACAAGCACATGTAGCTAGTGAAGCGATCAGACCTCTATTGGTAATAGACACTTTCCCGGCCAATGGATGGGGTAGCAAGTACATATTTGCTATCGTTCATAAACGTAACCATGAGCTGATTCCTCCCATCGGGAATAGAATATAGGCTTAAAAGAATAACCTAAATGGGTTATGTCTCATTAGACCGTTGTGCCTTGAAGGCATGACAGCGAGAGGCGGAGATTGCAAAGGATCAGAGACTCATACCATGTGAGTGCTCCTATGAGCTCTCCAACACATAAGGAGGAGTGGTCTGAGATAACGAGATAATAACCCCGAAAGATTATATTTGCCAAGACGCGTGGTCTTCCAAACAACAGTAGGACGTGGCAAGCAGTCAGAAAGCATGCTTATCTGTTGCGTTAACCCACCAAGATTATATCTAATGAGACTCGTTGTGCATCGAGGATACAATGGCGGTATGCAGAGGCAGCAAGCGGTAGGCAGGCATCCACATTTTGTGCACTACCACTGAGGGTTTCATCTAACGAGACTCGTATAATCCTAGGTTTCTACCTTCCTGGCCAGGTCTGGCAATCATATGGGAGAGCGCACATATGCAACCAAAGTACAGTAGCTCATGTCATCCCTTTATTGAGGGGTGTTAACAAGCACCTGTAGTTGCGCAGACCTCGTCAAAGAGGGGAGTTTGCTCATGCAAATTTCCTTAGTGTCGGGTAGGCTCTCTCTTATGGAAATGAATAGTCTCACTTAAAAGGGTTATTTGCCTAAGCAGGTGAAAAATACAAACACTAGTCAAGCTGTCTGAGGAAGTTAGTATATATAGTCTTGCAAAAGAATTTGGTGAAGCAAGGGCTAGCCATGTGAATGTTGGCAATTGCTGGTGAGGCTAGCATTGGTGATTGCTGGCGATGCGATCACTGGTGAACATTGGCGAGGTGAATGCTGGTGAGTGCTTTAAACGTTGGCAAGGCAAGTGTTAGCTAGGCGAACGTTAGCAAGGCAAACGTTAGCAAGGCGAATGTTGGCAAGGCGAACGTTGGCGTGGAGAACGTTAGCGAGGCGAACGTTGGCGAAGAGAACGTTGGCAAGCTGATCGCCAATCGAGTGGACTATGTAGAGAGCTGTAGAATGTTAGCAAGGTGAATGCTAGCTAGGAGAACGCTGGCGAGGAGAGCAATAGCAAGGCAAATGTCAGCGAGGTGAATATTGATGAGGCAAATGTTGGCGGGGAGAGCGCTGATAAACGTTGTCAAGGCAAGTGCTGGCAAATGATGGTGAGGTGAGTGCTGGCAAACGTTGGCATAGCAAGCACTGGCAAACATTGGCGAGGCAAATCCTGGTGAGTGCTGTAGAACGTTGGTGAGGCAAACAGCGATGAGTACTATAGAATGTTGGCAAGGCAAGTGCTAGTGAGGTGAACACACACTGACAAGTTTAAAGGTTTAAAGACCGTTCATGAATGGCAGAGGCAAGGGACAGTGTCATTGCCCTAGCAAGCAGAACAATACCCTAGAGACTGACCATATGATCAGGACCCAACCCCTCTCTCCACACAAGGTAGGACCAGGGAGGGCCAGGCAATGGCTGCTGGTGATTCAGCAGGTAAGATGCACATGCTCCCCCAAACCCAGCTCACAAGGATGGTAAAGTAGTAGCCACTAAAGGAACTAACGAGTTTGAGCTTGAGTCAAACCCCAGTCTAGCGATCACCAGGCAGGAACATTTTCAATAGTCTGTAGAATGTTGGTTGGACTTGTATTCGTAGATCCCAAGTATGCATTACCGAAGTAGTGTGTAATTGAGGTAACAACAATCTTGACTCTGCCTTATACCCTCCAACTAAAGGCAATATTTGTTCACAAGGAAACAGCAGGTTCTTCCTCATGAGAGGTTGAACCTTGGGGTGCAGGTCCCGAAGGGCCTGGGCTCACAAAACTCCATAAGCTTTGTTGTGCCTAACGGACACAATGTAGGCATTATTGATGTAGGCAATGACCCTGAAGGTTTATAGCTTACAAGACTCGTAGATGGGAGAAGCAGCGACAACAAGCGCACGGTAAACATCATTTGAGGCAATGATCCAGGTGGGAAAATTGCTCATGTGACTTGTTGCACCCTGAGGGCCCAATGGTAGAGACAGCGACCACAAGCAATCAGCAGGCATCAGCACCTGTAACAATAACCCTCAAAGGAAAAATGCTAACGAGACTTGTGGTGGCCTCGGGGCATGATGGGCAGGGACCTCAAGCGTCGGCAGTACCCCTCTGTAGAGGAGTGTTGTACTTGTGGACGTGAAGGGCGCTCATAAGCGTAAGGAGGTGCTTGGTGTAGCAAGCTTGCATACCTTTAGCCTGCTCAGAATACTCAGACTGAAGGCGAGCATCATAAGCTACGAGATGTGAAACATGACCGAAGTCAGTTTCTGGGTTCTCCTCGAAAGGATAGCCTGACTGGTACTAGTCTGCAACTGAACGAGGAGTGAGGAGATGCAAAAAATGCTACAGCTAAGGGTATGAGAGTGCTATTGGACATTACCTCCAGATTTTTGGAGAAGACCATGGTTCACCCCTGAGAATACAGGTCTGAACACCTGATACACCCTTAACTGTAACAACTTCTAAATGCAAAAAGAGCTACAGCTAAAGGCATGAAAACCTCTGAAAAGGCATAAAAATACTCTGTTCCTCTAAGTGCATCTCCTTCGTAAACCATCTCTTAACAGGGAGCCCTGAAAGCCCCAAAGGAAAGAGAGAGTTGACGCAAGCGGCAACGAAAGTCAACCCCTGTGGAGGGCACCATTGCTTTGCTAAGGAAAGCAATGGTGTCTGCATGTACGGGTTGTCTGAGAGTCAGTTGATCATTGTTTTACCTGTTCGTTGGGGAACAAAAGAGCAGTAACAACATCAAGTCAAATTCCAGTTTATAGAGGGTTATTGGCAGAGAGACGGAATGGCTATTCCCTCCCGAACCAAAATAAAAAGAAGGTATTTCACCAGTGTTTGTAAAACTAGTTGTGCGTAGTTATACCTCGCTAAAAAGTTTTTTGCTGGTTTTCAGCATTCACCAAAATAATATGCACCATAAAGAGCAAAAGGATTTGTATTCATGTTGGAACAATGGGACTTTAATTAGCATGACCACACTGACATTACCTATCCTAGGATTCCAGATTTTTTTTTTTACTTACCAATGGGTTTCAACTGCCTGGAATAGCCTTTCTGATCCCAAAACTTTTTCACATACAAACCTATAATAATACATTGACCCAGGTTACAAATTTAAATTGTTCATTACCCAAGTCTAGGAGGTCGAAGACTGAGGTCTTTCTGTAGTTATGGCATCTATTAATTGGGGTCCAGTTTCAACTGTTGGGTGAAGGTATAATGTAGTTGCTTCCAGGATGAAGTTGTGAAGCACCTTGTGCCTCTTGTTCTGTTGAATTAAAATATTTATATAACTATAAGTCAAATATAAAAAAATATTTAGTATATAAATTGATGTTGAAAATCCTTTTACCTGGGTGAATAAACATGTATAAGAGAAGTTATTAGTTGAAATATTACTATTCTATTCCACAATGGAGAACATATCTCTATATCAGATCAGAGCCTGTTGAAGTTCTACGTACATGCACCTTTATCAAGACCTGCAAAAAGTTCTGAGTGACCAACAGAGGTAACGTACACATACCCATCACTAGCAAAATCTTCATCGGCGCTCCATTTTGAGCGATCTACTCCAGCTTGATAAAATACTTTTCCTTGGACACTAAGAGTATTAATATTCCGAAATTAATCTTCAAGTAACATCATTAGAAAGTTTTTGGTCTCCTGCTGTATGCCATCATACCTCTACACATTAGATGAAGGTCTTCCTCTATTATATTTTGACCTCCCAAGCTTGAATTTATACACATGAATGACAATGATGAGCCCTACAAAATGCACTTAGACTTGGCAATAATTTTCTATAACTTTCAAGTAATGAGGCCTACATTTAATCAACGTTTGTTTTATCTAGTCAAGGTTATGTGTGAATCATTCACGCCTAAAGGAAATTATTCACAAAGCAGTTTTTGCATCACCTCTAAATGAACTCTTTCCATGAAAGTTCTTTTAATAGTTACCTTCATTGACTGGCTATAAGCCTACCAGTTAACTTGAAGCATAATACTCAGGTATAACACAGCTCAAGGAACAAATCCATATTGTTGACAAAACTTTTATGAATCAGAATTTTTTGCAAAACTCAGATGTTACATCCTTCTCTCTTAGGGAACAAACTTGTCATAATGTAGACACATTGGAACTTGAGACAAGGCTGTGAAAATGGGAAGACATGAGAAAGCTTATTCATAGAAATTCTATTGGTTCTAATTGTTAGGTAAAGACTACATCATCGAATAAAAGCTTTCACATGCAATCACGAATACAGATGAGCAATAAGACACTATTATCTTCCCAAAGATTAACATTAAACTTTGGAAATGGCATTGCTGTTCACATTTTTAGTGACACCAAAAAAAAAAAAAAAAAAAAAAAAAAAAAAAAAAAAAAAAAAAATCCTGATAGATTATTATTTATCATGATATTAAAGTATCATACCATTACCCTTCTTACTACACACTGTATATTTTTAAGCAAACTGTTCATCTTGACAATATAAACACTTTTTCTATTTCACTCAACATCACCAAAGTCAGTACTAGACTTGGCAATCAACAATTGAACAAAATATAATTTTCTTAACTCTTTTTGCCATAAGCAGATTTTCTGTAAAGGCAACGATTATATTTATTCTTAAACAAATTTATTACCAACCTTTGCTTTATATTACTAGTTTACTTACACTTTCCTAGCATATAAAACTTTATTTAGAAAATTTAATTGAGCAATGTGTAAGGTAAGTTGGAAATGCTTGTATAACCAATCAATTAAGCCCAAACTTCCTAATTAAGTTAGGCCGAGACATTTTATTTTTTATTTTTGCGCAAAGTTGTAGTTAAGCTCAGGATGTGGATCACAAAAGCCCAGATGAAAATGAGAGATTGTTGTGGGTTAGTTTGAGAAATAAAGGACTAAGGTGCATCCCTTACTGTCATTCTATATTTACTGCATAAAGCTAAAGCTCAAATATGACATTGTAGGTTAGGGTATGCAAACTGAGCTTAGTTAGGTAAAGGTAGGTTAGCTAAAGTAAGGGTAGGTAAGGTATGAGTAGGATGGTAAGCATGGTTACAATGGCAGGTAAATTGAGGGTAAGTAAGATATTAGTAGATAAGGTATCAGTAGGTATTGTATGGCATAAGTATGTAAGGTAAGATAAGGGGAGTTAAGGTGAAGGGAGGTAAAGTGAAGGTAGATAAGATAAGGCTAGGTAAGATATTAGCAGGTAAGGTAAGGCTAGGTAAAATATCAGCAGGCAAGGTAAAATATTAGCAGGCAAGATAAGGCTAGGTAAAATATTAGCAGGCAAGGTAAGGCTAGGTAAAATATTAGCAGGTAAGGTAAGGCTAGGTAAAATATCAGCAGGCAAGATAAGGCTAGGTAAAATATTAGCAGGCAAGATAAGGCTAGGTAAAATATTAGCAGGTAAGATAAGGCTAGGTAAAATACTAGCGGGTAAGGTAAGGCTAGGTAAAATATTAACAGGTAAGGTAAGGCTAGGTAAAATATTAGCAGGTAAGGTAAGGTAAGGTTAGGTAAAATATTAGTAGGTAAGGTATTTCCAGGTAAAGCAAGTGTAATAAAGTATGCATAAGAAAGTATGGGTAGGTATGGTAAGGAAAGGCAAGGTAAGGTGAAGTTAAGTTAGGTAAGGTAAAGTGAGGTTAGGCAAGGTAAGGTAAGGTAAGGTAAAGTAATGGTAGGAGAGGTATGGGTAGACAAGGCAGAAGTAAGGGTATTACTGTACTTACAGTTGGGGAAAACTCTTAGTAAAAACCAACTTTTCCCTAGGTAAGGTATGAGTAGATTAGTGTAGGTAAAGTGAGGTTAGGTAACTACAATATTAAAGGGAGAGTTTATTTTGTAATCTTTGTGCTCCTCATTGGGTTTAAGTCTCTGCTTTCTTGCCTTTTATAATCAAAATTCCAAGATACCTATGCAAATCTGAAATCCAGAGCTTATTCTGGGGATAGGCTTAATGTAGCACGAAGCTGCTAAATCTAAACAAAAATATACAGGCATGAGCTATAAAATACACTTATATCAGCTAGTTTCACACCAAAATTACCACTGTAACTAAAAATCACTTGGATATCATTGGGGTTATCATGCATTACCTTCACAGAAATTGGTAACAGAAGAATTGCACAGTAAAGTTCAATATTTAACAATTCTCGTTGACAATTGACAAACAACAACAGTGACGGACGAGAGATATTACACTCAGGTTCAGGGTTGAGGCATAGCCTTTGCAACGGCGCCTCTATTATCTAGGTATTTGAGTTTATCTCCCTCGTATACTCGTACTGTTTTGTCTTTTCCTCCACATCAGATTTAATATTTTTTTCCTTTCTAAATTCCTATCCCTGAATAAGAATGACCCTCTTATTTTCTATAGGTCTTACAAAATAGGGTTGTTGAAGACATTCGACAATTGCTTACACTCTCCAATATGTTCCAGCAAAGTTCAGCAAGATTTAACGCTTTTTCACTTTTTCATTCACCAATTATAATTATCTTCCCACCCTATTTCATTAAAATCTGCATTGAAATGCTGCAATAAACTAGTAGAACTAGCAGTGGTGAGGTTTATAGTAGCAGAATAAATTATTGTTTTCAAAAGATATACAAAAAAAAAAAAAACTTCGAAAGAAGAGAGGAGATTCTTGTATACATAGAAAGGACCACAACTAGACCCATACGAAATTGATAGTAATAATTCTTTAGGGATACAACTTAATGGTGACTTTATTAACAATTTCACAAATAACTTCTAAATTTTATCTAATTTTCTATCGGTTGATTAAATATGATATAACTCCCGCTACTGTACTTTCTATATAAAAAAAATCTCCTTCTCTCTCTGCAGCTGCAGCTGTTTCTAGTACACTACAGAACAAAGACCTCAGAATGTCCTTAATCAGGTCTTGGATTAGGCCAGTTTTCATAATCACGCTGGCCAGTGGAGATAGGTTGGGAGACTAATTTAATAACTCACGGCAAACCAACCTAGTGTAGGCAACCCTGACGAGTACAGCTTTGTTGATCATGGCGATACACAAACCCTTTCACCACGTTAAGGTATCCTAATTCAGAAAGGGATATAAGTCTATATGTATATTTATTTTCTGACCTTTCTTGGAGGTAAATGGATATATCGATTCATGAATAATTCTAACTTTTTGCTTATATAACCAAATGTTCAATAATAATACTGTTAATAAATAAGGAAAAATTATACAATGGAACAATTCGAAATACTTAAGGACTCTGATCACAATTGAAACCCAATTTATCCCTTTCCATGAGAGATTAGATCACCAAACGTTAAGCTGGGCTCCACAAGGTACTAGAAGAGTTGGAAGACCCAGGCCTATATGGCTCAGGACTATGAAGCGCGAAGTAGATGATGAATGGAGAAGGATTAAATTAAAAGCTCAAGATAGTGACGACTGTCGAAATCTAACTGAGGCCCTTTGGGTCAATAGGCGTAGGAGGAGACAAGGATGATAAACTTTCGAATAAAGTTGTGATTGAAATCCAGCAGGTTCATTGAACACTATACAATTGGAAACTTGGATAATAATAGTTAGAAATGTTCTTCTTAATGGTAGTTCATGCTACGCATCTGCCAGAAATAAGAAAATTAATTGAATATAATAATTTTGCATTTTTTTATTAAAGTCATT